>NC_092338.1:17091785-17396428 GCF_046630445.1 Rutidosis leptorrhynchoides
GCAGGTTTCCATTTTTGGAAAGTTTCTATTTTTGGAAAGTTTCTATTTTTGGAAAGTTTCAAGTTAGGAAAGTTTCCTTATTTAGAAAGTCAACAAAAGTCAACTGAAAGTCAAAGTCAACCGAAAGTCAACTCAAAAGTCAACCTTGGTCAAACATAGTCAACATTAATTTTAAAAGTGTAAGTTGTAATAATAATGTAAGTTATAATGTTTATTAAAGTTAAATATGTCTAATTATGTCATAACATAAGTTTAATTAAATTAAAATGAATTATTAAAGTTAATATAAGTTTAAATGATATAATTAATATAACATAAGTATTTAATTAATTAATTAAATATTAGTCATAATATAAGTATTATTAATTAATAATAAATTTTAAATCATGTCATAAGTATTATTAATTAATAATGAATTATTAATCATATCATAAGTTTCTAATTATAATTATTAAATCATAAGTATTTAATAATTAAATTATAATTAAATAATAACTAAGCCTTATAATAATTAAATAATTAATTAATATTTATTATAAGTCTTATAATAATAATCTTATAATATAAGTTTAATACTTATCATAAGTATTTTCCATTAATAATAAAAGTATTATTAATCATAAGTTTAATTAAAATGTTAATTAAATCATAAGTAATAATTAAATGATATAATAAATATATATCATAAGCCTTAAATTATAATAATTACTTTTTATATCATAAGTAATTAAATGATAATGAAATTCATTATTTATATCATAAGTTTAATAATTAATCACAAGTTTTAAATCAAAAGTTCATCGGGTCGTATCTTGAGCCCCGTGTGTCGGTTTTCGGCGAGCCTTACATATATCTCCACCTAATCAAACCACCCGACACTTCGGTACACTCAAGAACACACCAAGAACAGCCCACAAGTCGTGGTGATCAGCCAAGACATCACTTGAAACTTTAATTCAATCAAAATCGTGTTTTAGACGCAATGGGTGATTCGTGGCTCGGATTTAGATGACCCGAACATGAAAGTTCGTCCCATCACTGATCCTAACACACTAACACACCCTAAAGTCACCAAATATGGTCACAAAGTCGGACCAAACCTGGTTCATACCAATATCACATTTCAATCTTAACAAAATACCACTTTGATCATATCTAGGGCTCCGGGAATCGAAACGACATGAATCCGGAGTCTAAAATTAATGTCTTGATGAGAGGAACTCATCTAGACACCTTAATTTCACTTTTATAAGAGTTAAGTTTACTGAAATGGTCGAATAGTCTGCTGTTCACAATCAATCAAACCGAAAACATGTAATAACGAGTGATTCTATGCATACAATCATCAATACAACAATACACAAGTGCTATACTATCATAATAACATCAAAATACATATATAATCAGTAGGAATGAATAAAACTTGAAAAATTAGGGTTCATGAATATGCCCCAATCGAAGAACAAAGGATGTAGTCGCGTAGAGAACGAAGAGTAGAATCCGGAAATGATAAAAGCCCTAAATCTTTAAGCTTAAAAAATGAAGATGATGATGATGGTATATGGTGGTGGTGACAGCAACATGAGGAGAGGAGGAAGGAGAAGAGAGAAAAAAAAAATGATTAGGTTAAATGAAAGAAATGAGCCAATTTTGATCATGTAATCTAATCTTTCAAAAATTGGCACAATACCCCCTTCCCTTGATGATTTCGGATGAAATATGAAGGGTGGGCCCCACTTGTGAGCCAACTTGATGCTAAGAGTATTGACTTGTGGCCCGAATGCCAGAACGAAGCCCGAAACATGAAAATACTGCTACGCGATTAAATATTCGGAGAGATAACATATACGCGACAAATAAAATATATAAACACTATATATATTCATATGACATAAAAATATCATATTTAAGATATTTAGGACTTAAAAATCCTGAAAGCTCGACCGTTGGTTTGAAAACCGAAAAGATTCGCTGGATAGAAATCCGCGACAAGTAGAAACGTACAATTTAAGATATGAATAAAATATTCATATAACACATAATAATTAATATATTATTACAAAAATAATAATATAGGTCATAGAAATGACGTGGCACGAATAACAGTTAATGGTCGTTAAATAATTAACGGCAAAAGATAACGAAAAAAGTAGGGTCATTATAGTACCTTCCCGTTACGGAAATTTCGTCCCGAAATTTAAGCAGGTGCAGGGGTTGACTCAGCATCTGGGAACAAATGCGGGTACTTCTGCCTCATCTAATCTTCACGCTCCTAAGTGAACTCGGGACCGCGTCTGGCGTTCCTTCTAACCCGAACAATAGGAATTCTACTCTGCTTAAGAGTCTTAACCTCTCGATCCATAATTTTAACAGGTTCCTCAATAAAATGTAGTTGCTTATCAACATGAAGTCCCTCCAGAGGAAAAGTTTCATCGGCCTCGACCAAACACTTCTTTAAACTAGATACATGAAAAACGTCGTGAATAACACTGAGTTCTTGTGGCAATTTCAAACGATATGCCGCTGGTCCAACTCTCTCAATAATCTCAGAAGGTCCAACAAAACGAGGACTCAACTTCCCCCTTTTACCAAAACGTATCACACCCTTCCAAGGTGAAACCTTTAACATAACACGGTTACTGACCTGAAATTCAATATCGTTCCTTCACTTATTGGCATAACTCTTTTACCGATTTCTGGCGGTTCTCAATCTTTCTTTAATCTGTACGATTTTCTCGGTAGTCTCATGAATAACTTCTGGGCTTGTGAGTTGAGCATCCCCAACCTCATTCCAACAAATAGGAGACCTACACTTTCTACCATACAGAGCTTCAAACGGTGCGGCTTCAATACTTCCATGATAACTGTTATTATAAGAAAATTCAGCCAATGGCAAGTATCTATCCCACCCATTACCTAAATCAATCACGCATGCTCGTAACATGTCTTCCAAAGTTTGAATGGTCCTTTCACTCTGACCATCCATCTGCGGATGATAAGCGGTGCTCATTTCCAATTTAATTCCCAAAGCTTCCTGTAAAGGGTTGCCACAACCTCGATATAAACCGACTGTCTCGGTATGAAATAAAAGGTACAGGAACACCATGCCCTGAAACAATCTCTCCTTCAATTACAAATGAGTAAGCTTCTCTATCGAATCTGTTTCCTTAATCGGTAAGAAATGAGCTGATTTTGTGAGTTGGTCAACAATCACCCAAATGGTAACCACCCACATCTCGCAGTAACTTCGTAATAAAATCTGTTGTAATGCTTTCCCACTTCCACTCGGGAATTTCAAGTTGCACCAAAAGTCCTGACGGTTCTGATGTTCAGCTTTAACCTTAGCACAGGTCAAACACTTAGCCACATACGTAGCCACATCAGCCTTCAAATGAGGCCACCAATACAGCTCCTTAAGATCATGATACATCTTTCCTGAATCAGGATGAATATAGTACCTAGACTTATGAGCCTCCTCTAGAACAAGTTGTCGCAGATCACCAAACTTCGGAACCCAAAGGCGTCTCGCAAAATACCGAGTACCATCGGTTCGTACTTCTAACTGTTTACTCAAGCCTCAGATCTTCCCGTTACAAAATTCTCCTCCTTCAAGGCTTCTTATTGAGCTGTAAGAATCTGCCTTGCGAGGTTTGTTCGAATGGTCATATTTAAGGCCCTAAACCTATGAGGTTCAGTCCTCTCTTTACGACTTAACGCATCAGCCACAACATTGGCCTTTCCCGAATGATATAAAAGCTTACAATCATAATCATTCAATGTCTCAATCCATCTTCATTGCCTCATATTCGACTGTTTCTGATCAAGGATATGTTGAAGACTTTTGTGATCGGTGTACACCATACTTTTGACCCCATAAAGATACTGTCTCCAAATCTTAAGCGTAAACACAACAGCTCCCAATTCTAAATCAAGGGTTGTATAATTCTGTTCATGGATCTTTAACTGACGTGACGCATACGCAATAACTTTATTTCACTGCATCAAAACACAGCCAAACCCCTGACGCGATGCATCACAATGAACAACAAAATCATCATTACCCTCAGGTAGTGACAATATCGGAGCGGTAGTCAACTTCTTCTTCAAAATCTAAAAAGCATTCTCTTGTTCATCCTTCCACTCATACTTCTTCCCCTTGTGCGTTAAAGCAGTCAGAGGTTTCGCTATACGAGAGAAATCTTGAATGAACCTTTTATAGTAACCTGCCAACCCTAGAAACTGACGAATCTGAGTAGGAGTTTTCGGAATTTCCCACCTTTCAATCGCCTTAATTTTAGCAGGATCAACTTGTATTCCCTGTTCACTAACAATATGTCCAAGGAATTGAACTTCTCTTAACTAGAAAGCACACTTAGAGAACTTATCTTACAACTCTTCTTTTCTCAATAAATCAAGCACTAACTTCAAATGTTCTTCGTGCTCTTCATCATTCTTAGAATAAATAAGGATTTCGTAGATGAAAACAATAACGAATTTGTCTAGATAGGGTCTACACACACGGTTCATGAGGTCCATGAACACAGCAGGTGCATTTGTCAATCTGAACAGCATAACAAAGAATTCAAAGTGGCCATAACGGGTGCGAAAAGCAGTTTTCGGAACATCAGATTCTTTAACACGCAACTGATGATAACCGGAACGAAGATCGATCTTAGAATAAATGGACGAACCTTGAAGTTGATAAAACAGATCTTCAATTCTCGGAAAAGGGTAACGATTATTAATAGTACACTTGTTTAACTCGCGATAATCAATACACAATCGGAACGAACCATCTTTCTTCTTAACAAACAAAACAGAACCTCTCCAAGGGGACGAACTAGGACGAATGAAATATAGTTGCAACAATGAAGGAAGAAATATATGGAGTAGTCACATAATTGGCATAGATATTTAAGGTAATTCTCTCAAAGGAGATAACGAGGATCATGGATTTCAAAGTAAATTTTCATTACATTTTCGAAAGGAAGACGTACGAAAGGTGTGATATTTCAACGAGAGTGAACTCCCTTGCTCAATGAGCGAGGAAATCTAGGATTCATCCATACTCTTAAATTTATGTGCGGATGAAAAGAACGCGAATCATGGGTTATAATGAATGACCAACTCCAGGTGGGATGAATCTCCAATAATAATTTCGTGCACCTCAAAGTATTGAATCCTAGGATTGATGTTTATGAGGGTGTTGCGGTTGACAGCGAATATTGAGAGTAGAAACTCCTCAAACGGTCTAGTGTAATATATATCCATGATACCCACTATAACAACAGTTGGGGTAGAAACCCACCTAGCGCCTTTTCTACAATAGGGTGACCACCGAGCGTATCCCAGAAAATTGATTTATCGGTCCGTGTTTCGGCCATGTCCAACCATAAGAGGAAAAATTTTATGAGCGCAAAGACTTTCCAACAAATTTTATAAAACCGGAATCCAAAGTGGCGTAAGAGTTTCTATCATTGAACTTAATGGTAAGTTTCATCCTTAAACCGAGGATGAGAAGAACTGTGATCCAGACACTCTGTAGGGTAATGCAAAAAGTTGATAAAATTAATCAAAGGAGTTTTGAAAAAGCTTTAAACGTTTGATGCGACATCATAAGCGGAGCGAAGTTCTTAGTAATTTATAAGTATGTACGACGTGTACCATTTTATATAAAACAATTTGGCTTAATCAAACAGCTCAATAAATGAGTGATTTAAAATAATTTTTGAAGGTATGATTTAGTATATACTAGCCAAAATAGGTAAGGGTAAATTTATTCATTTGAATCCATACGTACATATATGATTTTATAATTTGTATACATGACAAAATATTTCATTACTTCTATTCGCCCATAAATCCCGTGAGAACCGCCCAATTAAACAAATGTGTAAAACTCCCGATGATAAACAGAGTATCTGTATTCAGAGGTTACAAGTTGAAGTAAGATCGTGGAAGATCGAGTAAAGGACTTGAATCGTCGTGCGACATAATATTACGAGGTCATGAAAAACAATGAGTTAAATGTTGTTTTGACTAATATCAGGACATAAGTCCTTGGGCCAAAACTGTTCCCGAGCGAAGCTATTGCTAACAAGCGAGTTATGAAAGGGTGGAGCATGAGATAGGTAATCTAGTTAAGACGAGCTCCACGTATATCAACAAATAAGATAATGAATATTTTTCCTACCCATGTAGTACATCAAAATTTCTAAATGAGTAGTGTAAAAATTTTCTTTGACTCGCTTTCTATTCCTCATGTCACAATATTGGGACTTCTTTATGAATTAACGTAATATAATCACGTTGGCCTGACGCCATTATATTTCACTAATTCATAGTTCCATTCCAATAGCACTACATGAGGTCAGGACACGCGATCAACCTCGAATTTCCACACAATTTCTCTAAAATGATTTCTTAAACAATGTGCTAAGGATAGCACAAGAGACAAAACATCAAAAGTAATGAATAGGAATAACGATGACATAAAAATGTCTTCGAAGTACCAAGAATATCTAAAAGTCAAGAATGACGTTTCTTTGGTTCAAAAACCAAAGCACAACGGTACAACGGCACAAAGGCACGTAATATAACAAGAATGTTATATACCTAAACATAATAGCTGGCATTGAAATGCCGAGCCTTTAGAAGTCAAGAATGACATCTCGCGTAATATAACTCAAACGTTATATACATAACCATATTAGATGACATAGGAATGTCGAGAATTTCAGAAGTCAAGAATGACATCTCTCGGTTTCACTATCCGAGGTGTTCTTATAAAAGATAAACTCGCGTGAGTCGGAGAATACGTTTAAATCGGAATGAGAGTTCCTCCTGGATTCAGAACATAAAAGAGATGTATGTATGATAACAATATACATACCAATACGATACAAATAATCACATATAATAATATATAATAGGTCGGGCTGTAGACTAGACTCACTAATGCACCCTATTGACTCGGGTAACGACATCAATGCAGCCTAATTCCCTACAACCAGAGCTCTGATACCAACTTTAATGACCCGTCAAAGTACACTTGACGACCATCGTTATCTTGGTCCCATAGCTTGATCATAACTCTACATGAATATAATAAATAACCTTGCATTCTTTATTTAAAAATGATTTCCTATAAAGGAAACCTATCAAAATATGTAAGTTTAGAAAAATCATACATTATTACTTAACTAAAAGTTGACCAAAACAAAGTCAACAGCATCCACTATTAAATGTATCAAAATAGAATGCAAGTTATTGTTTAACAAAAGCTGCCATCAAATATATGCAGACTCTCTAAGCACAGCGGAAGCAATCAATCATGAACCTGAGAATAAAATATGCGAGTAACTGTCAACAAAAATGTTGAGTGAATTATAGGTTTAATATTCCAAACAATATTTAATACAAACCATAAAAATCTATGTTTGAAAATATAAAAACTCCTTTTTGGACCACAAAATTATATGCTAGAAAACATATAAAAACATTATTCCATTTTTCGTGAGCCACCTGGTAACCACTTAACCATTTATTTACCCTTGCCAAACACAATAAATAATATACACCGAACAAGTGTATCTACAACAAAATACGAAGTACTAAACATTCCGATTATAAATTGCTAGCGCGACTAGCTCGAAATGGGGTTGTCAAACCCAATAGATCTATCCATAGGATTCGCGTTCACCAGTAGAAACCAGTGATTACAGTTACCAGACTAGGGAATATTTTTGTTCAACTCACAATGAATAATTTAAACCAACCTCTACTTGTGTCCAAAATATAAAATAAATTGCATGTATTCTCATCCCAAAAGATTTAAATAGAAAAATGGGACTATAACTCACCTTAATAGCAAACGAAGTAACCACACAAACATGCGAACAGCAATCGAAGTAAAGTGATCAGGAATGATCACAACGCCGACCTATAAATAAAGCAGGTCGATATAAATAACTAACTTAGGTCAAGTCTTAGTATGATAGCTATTGTACATGTTGCAAGTAGTCATAGAACAATACTCAACATGCATCGGTTTGATCGGAACAGCGTACGGACACACTTTCTATTTTTAGAAAGTTTATATTTTTAGCAGGTTTCCATTTTTGGAAAGTTTCTATTTTTGGAAAGTTTCTATTTTTGGAAAGTTTCTATTTTTAGAAAGTTTCAAGTTAGGAAAGTTTCCTTATTTAGAAAGTCAACAAAAGTCAACTGAAAGTCAAAGTCAACCGAAAGTCAACTCAAAAGTCAACCTTGGTCAAACATAGTCAACGTTAATTTTAAAAGTGTAAGTTGTAATAATAATGTAAGTTATAATGTTTATTAAAGTTAAATATGTCAAATTATGTCATAACATAAGTTTAATTAAATTAAAATGAATTATTAAAGTTAATATAAGTTTAAATGATATAATTAATATAACATAAGTATTTAATTAATTAATTAAATATTAGTCATAATATAAGTATTATTAATTAATAATAAATTTTAAATCATGTCATAAGTATTATTAATTAATAATGAATTATTAATCATATCATAAGTTTTTAATTATAATTATTAAATCATAAGTATTTAATAATTAAATTATAATTAAATAATAACTAAGCCTTATAATAATTAAATAATTAATTAATATTTATTATAAGTCTTATAATAATAATCTTATAATATAAGTTTAATACTTATCATAAGTATTTTCCAATAATAATAAAAGTATTATTAATCATAAGTTTAATTAAAATGTTAATTAAATCATAAGTAATAATTAAATGATATAATAAATATATATCATAAGCCTTAAATTATAATAATTACTTTTTATATCATAAGTAATTAAATGATAATGAAATTCATTATTTATATCATAAGTTTAATAATTAATCACAAGTTTTAAATCAAAAGTTCATCGGGTCGTATCTTGAGCCCCGTGTGTCGGTTTTCGGCGAGCCTTACATATATCTCCGCCTAATCAAACCACCCGACACTTCGGTACACTCAAGAACACACCAAGAACAACCCACAAGTCGTGGTGATCAGCCAAGACATCACTTGAAACTTTAATTCAATCAAAATCGTGTTTTAGACGCAACGGGTGATTCGTGGCTCGGATTTAGATGACCCGTTTTCATCCCATCACTGATCCTAACACACTAACACACCCTAAAGTCACCAAATATGGTCACAAAGTCGGACCAAACCTGGTTCATACCAATATCACATTTCAATCTTAACAAAATACCATTTTGATCATATCTAGGGCTCCGGGAATCGAAACGACATGAATCCGGAGTCTAAAATTAATGTCTTGATGAGAGGAACTCATCTAGACAACTTAATTTCACTTTTATAAGAGTTAATTTTACTGAAATGGTCAAATAGTCTGCTGTTCACAATCAATCAAACCGAAAACATGTAATAACGAGTGATTCTATGCATACAATCATCAATACAACAATACACAAGTGCTATACTATCATAATAACATCAAAATACATATATAATCAGTAGGAATGAATAAAAATTGAAAAATTAGGGATCATGAATATACCCCAATCGAAGAACAAAGGATGTAGTCGCTAGAGAACGAAGAGTAGAATCCGGAAATGATAAAAGCCCTAAATCTTTAAGCTTGAAAAATGAAGATGATGATGATGGTATATGGTAGTGGTGATGGCAACATGAGGAGAGGAGGAAGGAGAAGAGAGAAAAAAAAAATGATTAGGTTAAATGAAAGAAATGAGCCAATTTTGATCATGTAATCTAATCTTTCAAAAATTGGCACAATACCCCCCTCCCCTTGATGATTTCGGATGAAATATGAAGGGTGGGCCCCACTTGTGGGCCAAATTGATGCTAAGAGTGTTTACTTGTGGCCCGAATGCCCGAACAAAGCCCGAAACACGAAAATACCGCTACGCGATTAAATATTCGGAGAGATAACATATACGCGACAAATAAAATATATAAACACTATATATATTCATATGACATAAAAATATCATATTTAAGATATTTAGGACTTAAAAATCCCGAAAGCTCGACCGTTGGTTTGAAAACCGAAAAGATTCGCCGGATAGAAATCCGCGACAAGTAGAAACGTACAATTTAAGATATGAATAATATATTCATATAACACATAATAATTAATATATTATTACAAAAATAATAATATAGGTCATAGAAATGACGTGGCACGAATAACAGTTAACGGACGTTAAGTAATTAACGGTAAAAGATAACGGAAAAAGTAGGGTCGTTACACGATACGTATTAATTAATTCGAATATTATAAACTATATATGAATTATTGAATTAGTAGCTGTGGACTGCTAACTGTGGACTACCAACATTGGATAATTAAAATGAATTAAAATATTGATTATAACATATGAAACTAAACAATTCTTCAAGTTTGCCACTTGATTCCATCATAAACTTCATTTGTATCTTGACGATTATGATCTGCGTTCAAACCTTTCATGATTCTTGAAAACACCTCAATCGAGAGGATGAACCAACCGCACTTCATCTACGAAAGAAAAGATTTATGCATATAGTTATGCACCTGAAAACACTCGGAACCTGAGTAAACGTTTAACACATAGCTGTGCTAATTCCTTTAGCGTTACTATTACCGAAAATAACTTTGCAACTCCTGTTCAGATAGCCAGTTTTGTCACAGCTCCAGCAAGTAAACTTCAACTTTTCGTTCGAATCAACCTTATTATAACATTGATATATACGTTTGCCATTTTATTGCTACCGGGGAACCTTTTATATTCCACCATATTATCAGCAGATGTACCAACAACTTCATTGATCTTCGATTTTCTGAAAAATCATTATATTCATTAAAACCTTATCATATACTCATCCACATCTTATAACAAAAATTACCATACCAATTATCAGAAATTAACAATTAGTATTTTGAATCTCGCAACGTTTCTACATCAACAGTTATACGTATACATATAAGCTTTACCTCTTAGAATTATGATCTCCAATTTTGAAATTCTGAAAAATACTCAGCCTGCGAATCAATTCTGAGTATCAAAAGAACTGATAAAGCAGCAAAATCTATAGATGACTTTAACAGTCAAAAGTTTGATGATAAAGAAGGATATGTTGGAGAAGCTCAAAAGAAAGTTTTGATACTGAAAAATGAATTGAGCAAACCATGAAGGAGACTCTGAACAAATCACAAGGACTAAACTTGTACATAAAGAATCCGGATGATTCTATTTCTGATGAAATCTATAGCGAATACCTTACTACTTACTCTAAACCGTTGCGGACAATATTCTTCAACATCCTTTGATCTTAGATATTTTACAATTATAAGATATCATCATATCTTTTATTATAAATATTCTCGATATTTCTGAAGATAAATTCATAACTATTCTTATCTGAGATTATTTATCTCTCCTCGATATCTGCGTTACATCATAAAGGAAACTATTTTAGTTTCTA
The DNA here is from genome assembly GCF_046630445.1 of Rutidosis leptorrhynchoides. Taxonomy (NCBI): domain Eukaryota; kingdom Viridiplantae; phylum Streptophyta; class Magnoliopsida; order Asterales; family Asteraceae; genus Rutidosis; species Rutidosis leptorrhynchoides. The sequence continues at coordinate 17,103,279 of NC_092338.1, forward strand.
AATTCTGAAAAATTCGATTTTAAAATATGAATGTTTTTGAAGTAGTGTTGGGAACTGAAGCATGAGTTAGTATAATATAATGACACTTGATCAACGCGATTATATTACAGTAAGTCATGCTGAGTTTCTAATGAAACATGATGATTCACAGACTATAACGTCATCATGTGTCATGTTACACGACTCTTACATTCTATCTAATATATAAACATATCAAGAATATATTTTCTTGATAATTCTATCTTTTCTCTTAAATTATAGTAATTTAACCAATCAAGATCGTGCTATTACAATCTATCACTTAGAACGTTAGCCATGTTCATTCGAAACTTTATACCTACAAATTCTGGACTATTATTCATTTGACTTAAAGTCGAGAAGAGAAAACAAAAGGATGGAACTCCAAAATATAAAGGAAATGTAGGGGGTGGAATTATAGTGAAATATCCGACAGAGCAATCGAAATAGATTATTGTATTTAACCAAAGAATATTCTAATTTCCTTGTTCACCGAAGAATCAAATCCTAAATAGATTTCAAAGATTTTCTTTTAAATCCCTTGAATTCCGAAAATCAACCGTGACTACGTCACCGATTAAGACAAACCTGCATTTACTCAATTCACTCTTTTGTGATAGCTTCACTCGTACTCTTCGAGTAATCAATTATCTTATCCATATTATTCAACAGTAATAAAACTCTATTTATCAGCTCATATTCGTCAGGAAAATAATTTTTTTTAGTCAGCCATGACCATCCCAATCAAATTTCGGGACTAAATTTCTTTAACGGGTAGGTACTGTGACGACCCGGAAATTTCTGACCAAATTTAAACTTAATCTTATTATGATTTCGACACGATAAGCAAAAGTCTATAATGTTGAGTCTCAAAATTTTTGAACTGTTACATGAACTCATTTGACCTTGACTATTCCCGACGATTCACGAATAATTGTTGTATATATATATATATATATATTTATTGTAAAAATAAATATAAAACATACCTAATAATTTGAATTAATGAAATACAATATAATTAATTGAACTGAAAATGTCAAAGTAATATATAGAATAATCAAACTACTATTAAAATGAATATATATATATATATATATATATATATATATATATATATATATATATATATATATATATATATATATATATATATATATATTTATTTGTATAAATATGATTTTTATGAATAATTGATGATCATATATATTTTGTAATATATATAAAATGTATAAATATTAAACATTCAATAAAGGTTATATATTATATGATCATTAAATATTACATAGTTAATAATAAATAATAAATTAAAACATAATTTTTTTATTAATATTATTATGAGTGCTTTCATTATTATTATCAATATCAATAGTATTAATATTATTGTTTTCAATATAAAATATATAGATAGGAATTTTAATACATGTGTATTATTATTAATATTATATATAATACATAAATATGAAATTTTATACAATTGATTTGTTATATAATTACTATTGTTATTAGTATTATTAGTATTATTAGTATTATTGTTATCATTATCCATATCGTAATTAGTAGTAAGATTAAAATTTAAGTTATTATTAATGGATACGTATTATTATTATTATTATCTTTATCAAGATTGTTATTATTAATATTATTAATATTATTATTAATATCTAATATTATTATAATTAATATAATTATTATTAGTGTTATGATAATTAATATTTATTAGAAACAATACATTTTATTTACATTAATAATAGGATTGTTATCAATGTTATTACTAGTATTAAGATTATATATTATTATTAATTTTTAGTTCCATTATTAATATTAAAAATTAAGGTATGTATAATTAATAATATTATGTTTTCTTTATATATAGTTAAAATCGATACAGCTGTACAAATGCAGATACACAAAATACTGTTATATACTTATTTATACAGTTATATACATATGTAAATATGGAAAATTAAATAAATATAAATACGGGAAATTAGATAACCAGATATACATATATATATGATATATACAGATTACATATATATATACCGGATATAAAAATATAAACGTATTTTATACAGATATATTGTACGAACCAATTTATATCACAATCAATCTTTTTCTTATTTCCTGTGTTCTATTCTGCTTGTGATGAATTGTCGAACCAATCCAACTACAAGCAACCATATGTCAATTCTTCTTACTGCACAAAATCAATTATTCGCATACTTAATTTATCTGGTGCAATTCGTTTAGAAATCAAACAGAAAAAAAGCTGATCTCGTTTACTCCCTCTGTTCTTGATTCACTTTTCCAAAATCTTCAATCACGAATCAAATTCAAAATCTAGAGATGAATTTCTGTTAGGAACGATCTAATTAAACTATATGTAAGTTTTCATACTCCAATTACTTCTATTAATCTCAAATTTACAAGTCAAAGCTTAAATTCCAAAAGTCAAACATTTTGTTCAATCATGAAATTCGTAACTGTTTTAATGCATTTGATTAAATTAATGATTCCTAAAGTTTCTAGGGAGAATTTAAAACACATTTTATGTTATAACTTTAACCTTAAACGATCAAAAACTTGAAATTCGATTTAGTGTTCAGCGTGTTCTTGGCGGGAATTAGCAATAGCTCGTAATTGAATAAATTATCAAAAAGTAAAAATGCAGATGTATTAGTAATCTATAATGAAAACTATCTGTCAAATTTCAAGTCTCAAATTGATGAATTGAATCCTAATTTTAGAGTCGAAGATTAAACATAAAAAGTCAACTGTTTGTTTATTAAGAAATTTGAATTGGTTTTGTTGTTTATGGATTAATTAGGGATTCACAAGGATTCTGGGAGTGAATTACTATCAAATTCGTGTTACAATTATAAACTAAAAAGGTCTAAATCTTGAAATCAAATTTTGAGTCTATATTATTATTATTTTTTCGCTAACAGACTGCTTCAGTCACTTTGATTTTTTCTCTCTTCTGTTTCAATAAATCGATATACCACAAACTAATAATTCATGATACTTTGATAATGTTAAAATCAAATGAAAAATTCTTTGTTGTGAATTGAATTGAACCTGGGTCGATTGTATTGGTGTGGAAGAAGAAAAGGAATAGATCAAGTTATATATTTTTGTGTTGTTTTGTAAAACAGATAAACAAGCTAGCTCAGCTGGCTAAGAGTGCTGACGGGTATCGAGTAGTCGCGGGTTCAAACCCGGGCTCAGGCGTTTATATTTTTTTTAAGGACCTATCACATTGAGGTAGTTTTTCTAATAATTCTATTATTATTACCACTAGTTAATATTATGATTAAAATTATTATTTTTATGCTTATTATTGTTATTTTTATTATCAAGTATTAGTATTGTTAGTATTATTATTACTAAGTGTTAGGAATATTATGATTATTATTATTACTATCATTATTATTATTATTGTTATTATTATTAGTATTATAATTATAATTTTTAAGATTATTATTATTATTATTATTATTATTATTATTATTATTATTATTATTATTATTATTATTATTATTAATATCATTAATATGAAAATGATAAAATTTATTATTATTTTCTTCTTTAATATTAGTATTAGTATCATTTTAAATTATTAGTATTATTATTAGTATTATCAACAAAAAAATATTATTGATATTATCATTATAAGTATTAGTATTAGTATGATTATCATTAATAGTATTGTTATTATTAAAAACTATTATCATTATTATCATTTTTATAAAAATTATTATTTTGATATCATTAAAACTATTATTATTATTACTACTATCAAGTATTATCTATATCGTTATTATTAAAATAATATTAATTATGAAAATAAAAGTTTTTAAATGACCTTGTTAAGATTATAAGTATTAAAATAAAGATTATAAAATATACTTAAATTACATAACTTAACTATATTAATAATTCTATATATAAAATGAAAATATATAAATAATTAATAAAACTTATAAATTATTAAATATAACAAGTACATCACTAATAATAATATATAAATTTATTCGATCACAATTATGTGTATTAATATATATACAAATGATATAGGTTCGTGAATCCAAGGCCAACCCTGCACTTGTTCAGTGCCGTCATATACATAATTGCTACGAAATATAATATTGTGAGTTTCATTTACTCCCCTTTTAAATGTTTTTGCAATATATATTTTTGGGACTGAGAATACATGCGCTGCTTTTATAAATGTTTTACGAAATAGACACAAGTAATCGAAACTACATTATATGGTTGAATGGATTGAAGCCGAATATGCCCCTTTTAAACTTGGTAGCCTAAGAATTAGGGAACAGACCCCCTAATTGACGCGAATCCTAAAGATAGATCTATCGGGCCCAACAAGCCCCATTCTGGAATTTGGAATGCTTTAGTACTTCGATTTTATCATGTCCGATGGGTGTCCCGGAATGATGGGGATATTCTATACGCATCTTGTTAAGGTCGGTTACCAGGTGTTCAATCCATATGAATGAATTTTTAAACACTTGCGAGTGTATGATTATTGAATAAAGGAAATTTGTGGTCTATTATATTATTGAAAATGATTGATTATGATAAACTAATGAACTCACCAACCTTTTGGTTGACACTTGAAAGCATGTTTATTCTCAGGTATGAAAGAAATCTTCCGCTGTGTATTTGTTCATATTAGAGATATTACTTGGAGTCATTCATGACATATTTCAAAAGACGTTGCATTCGAGTCGTCGAGTTCATCAGGATTATTATTAAGTCAATTATAGTTGGATATATTATGAAATCGTATGCATGCCGTCAACTTTCGTTATAAAGAAAGATTGTCTTTTAAAATCGAATGCAATGTTTGTAAAATGTATCATATAGAGGTCATGTACCTCGCGATGTAACCAAATGTAATGTATTCGTCCAGATGGATTAGGACGGGTCATGAAAGCTGCTACACATGGTGTCATGTCTCCCCATTGTCAGGTTTCGGCCAATTATTTACATTCGGAGGGCTCACCTTCGGGTATTAAATTCGGTTCGTTGGACGAGGTTATGTTAAATAAAGCTACAAGATGTTCCATAATTGATACGAATGTGGTTAATATTGATTCGGATACGGTCATCACAAAGCCTCCTGTTATTATTGATAAGGAAGTTAATAGTTTATTGACTGCTTCTTTAGCTACTGTTTGGCCAGATTTTGGGCCTGGTCAGGGCCCGAAAGTTGTTGTTGATGCAGCCTGTAATGAGGCGTTAGAGTTAAATGAGGACAACATCACTTTTGCGGAAAGGTTGGCTCATTTAAAGAAGGAGAAGAAGTTAAAGAAGGAAGAACTTAACCCGATATCAAGAAGGATGGCGAACGAGGCTACCACTTCAGGTGATTACAAGCTTAAAGATAACATTGACGACTTGGATTACGGGGAAGCAATTCAACATTTGTTTATGGGTCCTCAAGATGGAAGAGATGGCGGTTCATCTGCATTCGGAAGAGGTAATATGTCCAAGAAGGCTTTTGCGGCATTCTATGTTATGATGACACGATTGGCGGGGAAAACGTGGCGGGTAACGACTCCGCTTGTGTGTTATCTTACAAGATCGAGAATCGATCCGGAAAGAACTCTTTTAAGGAGACGGTCAATGAAAAATTGAAAAGGGCGGGTCCCGGAGATTGATTATAACGGTCCGTTATCTTTCTCCGGTTGTTTTATTTCATTGTATTGTTGTGTATGTATTGATTTATACTCCATTGGTTAGTTGTTTGTTAGGTTTTTTTCGGAGTGTTAGGGAGACTCGTTTATAGATAGTTTTAGCTTTGATGGTTACTTCCTAGGTGCGAGCTTCCCCGTTTCCCCCATGGCCATTTGTACTCTTTGTTGAGGGCGTTTTCCTTTGAAAATCGACCTCGTTTCTATATGAGTATTCGTTTTTTCGCCAATATTATATATATATATATATATATATATATATATATATATATATATATATATATATATATATATATATATATATAGGGGCACGATCCATGGATAAGCTTAAAAGGAGTACAAACCGGATAAGCAAAATAAAATTTTTATTTTTTTATTTTTTTTACATTCATAAATCTGCATTAAAATGCACCTCTAATCAATTTTTTTCATAAAAAAAAAAAGTTCAAAATCTTTCAAAAATCGATGATGAATGGTAAAATTAACCATTCATCGGGTTAATTTATCATTCATCTTGTTTACGATTAATGATAAAATTAATCAATGCTAAAAAAAACCAGATGAATGGTTAAATTAACCATTCATCTGTTTTTTTATCATTCATCATAAACAGATGAATGGTTAAATTAACCATTCATCTGCTTTTTTTAGCATTGATTAATTTTATCATTCATCGCGAACAAAAATGAATGATAAATTAACCAGATGAATGGTTAATTTTACCATTCATCATCGAAGTTTACCATTCATCATCGATTTTCGAACGATTTTGTTCAAAAACTTTTTAAAATTTTTTCGTTTTCTTCTATTTGTATATTAAAGGATCGTTTTTTTAAAAAAAAAAATTTGAAATTTTACTTATCCAGTTTGTGCCCCATTTAGTGCTTATCCATAGATTGGTCCACTATATATATATATATATATATATATATATATATATATATATATATATATATATATATATATATATATATATATATATATATATATATGATTCAGAGTAAGCGCATGCGCATAAGGCGCCATGTATTAATTCATGAACACTATGAATAGGGGCGTAGCAACCTCATTTGGGGGTTGCATTCTGTCATGAATGATAGTCGTATTAGTGTGAAAGTATGAATTATACTCTCATGAGTCATGAGTATTTGAGTATTGAATGAGTGATCACGTGGATCGTTATGAATGAGACGTGATGACTATGCATTTTGAGATTATGATCTCACAATGATAACTATAATGTCCTTAAAACGTAACAAGAATGTCAACATCTTTTTGCATAAATCTTTATAGTTCGAAATAGCTTCGATCAACCGTCAAGTACTATTATCTAAGGTTGATAACAAACAGTTGTACGTCCAAATTGATATCCTTGTCGACTTCACTATTAACTCTCCATCAGTGGACAAATTCCACAGCCAACAATTCAAATTCAAACTCAACTGAGGATGAACAATCTCATCAATCATTTGACTCGTACGTGCTTGCTCATTTCCATTGCCAAGATTGCTTATAACCAAATGCCAATTACAGTAACCATTTCGAGCCTATTCGCATGAGTGCAATTAGAGTTCGTATGCGAGAGATACAATCTAAGTTTTTAACTATATTAATATAGAAATCTAGAAAGGATTTTAGTACTCTTATGAGGGGTACGTATAAAGAATATGATTAAAACGGTGATAAATTGTTAAATTTGTAATATTATTCAGAAAAGTTATCATTTTATTTAATTCTTCAAACATAAACATAAATTTCAATCTAAATAATTAACGAAAAAATTAACGTGCATACATATGTATCTCTATATTTATAAAGAAATTAATTATAAATCTCAATTACTTAATAAACAAATTCAAGCTTTGTTGTTCTCTATATCAAAGTAAATGAATGTGAGGTTATCTTTATACTCAATACATCATTAATAAAGAAACACCTAATCTAATTTTTTAATTTTCCAAAGCTTTTATAGTCAGAGAAATTCAATGATATATTGGTTATATATCAAATTGAGTATTTGAGTGTAAGACATCATCATATAACGCCTCTAGTGATATCAATCTATCATATAACTCTTTAAAATGATAATTTATAAATAAGAATTATTTAAGCTTTAAAAAAATTCAAAAATAAATAGAAAAAATCTAGCTTTCATAATAATGTCATCAAAATAATTAATTGTATTTAATAAAAATATTAACATGTTAAATTGTATCATATATGAAGCATTATGTACAACCTTATAATAAAACACCACATGATCATATTTGAAGTATTATGTACAATATTATGGTAAAACACCCTCATAATCATATTTACAATATTTGAAGCATTATGTATAACCTTATGATAGAACACCCCCATGACCCTATCAACAAACATTAAAATAATTTATACAATCTTTTACAAAACACTCCATAAATACATATACAAACTTTGAATCATATTGTACAACTTTCATATAAAAAATGTATTTTAATTTTTAAAAAAATTTTAAAAGTCATTTGTTATTATAATAATTATAATTATAATTATAATCATAATTATAATTATAATTTACATATGTATGAGAAATACATGTCTCAATCAAAAGGTTGTAATGTAGGCTTTTATAACAAGAAAAATAGTAAATGTGATGAAAATTGAAAGATTGTAGTGGGAGTAAGTATATCAATATGTTTGTAAAAACACCGACAAGTTTTTTAGTCAAAATCCTTGGTTTCACGGTTTATTAAACTAAATGACTTTAGTATGTACATTCACTTAATACCTGAAACATATTATTAAATTGTTTCGTTTAAAAAAACTCGTAGTTTACCAGTCATTTCATTAGTTATTTATATTTATATAGTTAATCGATGATTAATTTTATAACCATTGACAATATATTACTCCGTACGTCCTTACGTTATGCGAGTAAACAATTGTGACAACATTTTTACTTTTTGCGAATTATGTGACTTTTGAGGAATCGGAGCGTGTGTTTCAAACATAAAAAGGGAGCGTAAACACGTGATATTGGTGAGTTTGATTAGGCGTAGAACATATTCAGCCTAGTCAATCTCAAGTTTGACTACGTGGAATAAACCACACCTCCCTCTCATGACGTCACCTACTTAAATTCATTCTATATTATTCTAGTCACCCCATCAACTTTAACTTCACTTTCATTTTAGTCCCCACATTTATTACTTAAATTAGTTTTTCAAACATACTACTCAAGTTCCGAATAAAGATTTAACTAGAGTATGTATCAAACTACAATTCATTAAGATACTGGTGTGAAAAAGACATACCAAATCCTATTTATGTTATATGTATATGACATTGTTATGCAACACACGATTCAACTAACTAGCTGGGTAACAATATTATTACAATATATTTATATTTTTTTTTTTTTTTTTTGAAAGGCCAAAAAAATTTATTAATTAAAAAGAGAACAGAGGGTAGCATGTGAGAACCATGCTAAGAACAGAAACTTACAAGCAGACCTACAGCAGGAAACTAAACAAAACAGGAACTAAATATATTTATATTTTTAGATTAAATTGTATTGCATTTTGTTAATTTTACTACGTATACGGATACACATTTGTTATATTGATTGCTATAACGTTCAATAGTCATAACTAAAATCTGATTAAGATGTGATTAACTAATATAATGTGCATTGATCACAATCTCTTGAGATTAATAGAATCCAGAGCTTTTTCAAGAAATTATTATAAATCAATATGTAGAGATTCAAGATGCATCGAAGCGTCACAACCAGTCAACATATTTCATAATCGATAATTCATTCAATTAAAAAAAATATGACCATTTTAAATTTCTAATAATTTCATTAGCATCGAAGACACAACAAATACTTAAATTTTGAACAATACTTAGGTAAACTGATAACCTTATACGATATAAAATGCCTCAAAGTTTAGGTCTAAATTGTAAATATTGGCAATAAGTGGGGCCCTTTCTATTCTGGTGACGGCATGAGAGAGAAAAAGTGTGTTGTATGCATGGATTTCATTTACTCAAAATTCCGTATATTGTAAGAATTCTTGATACAAACTCCGGTTTAACCGCTCACACATTCAATTCACTTCTTCAAAAATTTATTAAAACTCCGTATTATCCTAAACTCTAAATAGCATTAAACAATTGCAACCACTCACACATATTAGTTAAATCAAATAAATGTTAATTGTCTAAAAATAGACTTTTTTCATTCTAATTATAGACCTTTTTACGTTTTTATTATATTTTAATTCATTACTCTCTACAAAAACTACATTTTTAAAAAGTAAATAGATTTTTTTTTGAAAGGCAAGTAAGTTTTATTAATAAAAATTACACGAACAAAACTAGCAAGGCGTTAGACAAGACACGAGACTACACTCAACACACAAATAAAAACATCCAACAAACAAAAACCACGAGATCACAACCCACGCACAAAAAAAGACGCACAACCAACAAAAACTCGACACAAAAGGAAGCACATAGCTCGAAAGCCGCGACTAGATGCAGGAACTATGTTTCCGAATCCGAGGACGCGCAGGAAGAGCAGCATGAGCAACAGGCAGATTCATCGACGTCCTCTTCCGAATTTTTCATCACATTCTCAATAAAGTATCTTTCATGCCATCGAAAGTTATCCCGACGTCGGTTACGTTTCATATTTCCCCGTCCCCATACATGTTTAATGAAATGACTTTTAATCAATGGATGAATTTTCCTCACTTGAACACGAAACCGAACAACCGCGGTAGAAGTAGAAGCAATAGAGCCCAACCCATACGAGGAGCCAAAGCCCATACCGGGTTCATTAGGATTTTCAGGCCCACTTAATGAAACAAATTCAAGCCCACCATTAATTTGAAAATTCATTGGGTTTTCCAATAGGTCTTTACTGTCACACGTGCAAACACTCCCATCGATACCAGAGCCACTGTCAGAGCATTTTGCATCGAAAACAGAAGAGCACGGTATCTGACCTTCACCCGACTCCGCCACCGCATTGGAATTAAATTCCGGTATGTTTTCAGCCGGAGAATCGTCAGGCGAATCCGACCTTATCTCACCCTCTTCAGTCTCGTCTGCAATATCAGGAACATCAGGAAGATAGACCCTATCCTCTGTATCATCGGAAGCAGAAACACTCGACACCGGAACACCATCAGAATTAAATTCCGGTATGAAAGCAGTTGGGAAATCTTAAGGCGAAGCCGAATTAATCTCACAATCTTCACCATCATTTGCAACAACTGCAGACCCACAGTGAGACGAATCATCAACATCTTTATCAATTAAACCACCATCACAGGTACCATAACTCACACCCCCAGATGAAGGATCTTTTCCCCCCATGCTAGATTCATTAGCAGATTCATTGGCAGATTTATTGGAGATGCCATGAGAATTCTTCAATATATCTTCGCTTACATCTTCAACTCGGGAATTGTTAACTTCGACCAACGACCATGAAAGTGGATCATTGTTAAAACTAAATACAAGGTTGTGATTTCTCACCGATTCAGGTAGATTTATTTCGATACATCTACCTCCGACCATTATCTCGATACGATTAGTCATGGGCAGTTGAAAGTTGAAACTCTTTGGATTCGTGTTGAGTGCCCGCAAGCGAGTCAGCGAAACTTTTACCTTCCCATTTAATTGGGTTAGACGGACCACGGTTCCAAGGAGCCGGTGGAAAGTCTTCAACTTTCAGATTGCACTCGCAATCCTTACTCAAAGGCCGATTAGCTAACTTCCTCTCTATAGCCTCGTACGCTCGAATCCATCTCCCATTGACTTGGATGGTGTTCAAGACTTTTGAGAAAGAGTCAATATCCGTGATGCCATCAAAACGAACATACCCGAATCGTTGGCCGCTCGACAATCTTTTTCGTGCAAAATACGCATCTTTAAGATCACCGTAGTTCTCGAAGACACTCCGGCAATCATCTCGAGATCATGTGTCCGGAAAGTTGAAGATAAAAAACGAAATAACTCGATTAACACACGACTTAGAACACGAGTAGCCGTTTGGCTTCGACATGAAGGTCAGCTCATCGTCGGCCAGGAGCCTGGCCGGATAAGAAGACGATTAATGAGTTTGAATGTCGCCGGAGGTTGGAGTTTGAGTGTCACCGGATGTTAAATAGTAAATAGTTAATATATATAACTTCCAACTACAAAAAGTAAAACGATAGTATGAATTCTTCATCTCATTTTTTTTATTTATTCTAGTTACCAACTCACTTTACGATAGTATTGAATGAAAGTTTAATTTTTAACATTATATTCAAGACAAGTTTAACTAAATTTCTTCAAAAGATAAATAACTGAAAGTATGTTATTTGGGTAAACTGTAGAAAAAATAGTTAAATGATTTTAAGTTGTTATTTATAATTATATACGACTAAACAATTTATAAGAAAAATAAAAATAGTAAAGTAATATGGTATGAATTCATGCATTTTGATACTACTGCTGTAAATACTAAATAGTAATTGATTAATACTCTTGTATCATACGAGTATATAAATATAAATGTCTATCATATATTCCTTATCTTTCAACAACTTAGAATAATTTAATCAAATTAAAGATTCAAAGTAATTAAATGTTGTGGCCTACTAATAGATATTCAGGCATTTTACATTTTATAGCTACACTATTCAACTAAACACAAATTTTTTTTTTTGAAAAGCCAAATTTCATTAGAGTAAAAGATGATACAAAGCAAAGCATGTGAGAAACATGCTTGTTACAGGAAATCTAATACTAGACTACTATGGATCGAAACAGATTGGGGAAAATGGAAAAAATAAACAGAAAAACAGATGAATTGCTGTCTAAATGAGTTATCCATGGTCTTCAAAGATGCCAGGGTTGATCAGCCATTTGCTCCAATCTAACGCTTTTTTCTTTGATCTTCTCGAAATCCACTCGAACGACTTTATTTGGACTTCGTTGAGGGTCATGGGGCCGTTTCCTTTTTTTCTTTGGAATAGAATGAGGTTTCTATTGCGCCAAATCAAATACCCGCACACCCATTCAATTGCTTGCCATAGTGTGGAGGTTTTGTTGGGGTGTGTTGAATCGATAACCCCATGGAAGAGTTCTTCGAGCTGCGAGTAAACAGGACGTCGGAGGTTCCACCATCGAAAGACCCGAAGCCATAGGTCTTTCGCAAATGGGCAGTAGATGAAAACGTGCTCAACGGTTTCCACATCATTGTCACATACCGGACAACGCACTGAATCAAGGTCTACGCCCCTTTTGTCTAGTTCAACTCTCACCGGGATACGTCGTTGTTTGACCCGCCAAATGAAAACTCCTATTTTTTGTGGAATGATCGGAAGTCGAACTGTTTCTGTTTGTGGAGATGCATTTTGTGAAAGCTTGTCGTCAATTAATTTCGAGAGGATACACGTTGAGAATTCTCCATTCGGTTGTAGATTCCACTTCCAACTGTCTTTTTCCCCAGTACCGAAAGCAAAGCTTTGTAGCAGGTTCATGAGTTCATTGTACTCCGTTTGCGTCCTACCTGTCGGTTCTCTTATCCAATTCCAACTGAGGCGAATTCCTGTTTCGTGTTTGTTGACCCGATTCATGACCAGCGCCTCCTTTTCACTTTCTAACCTGTATAATCTTTTAAATTTCTCCTTGAGGATAAAGCCATTGAGCCACCTGTCTGACCAAAAACATGCGGAATCTCCTTTGCACAGTACCCTTTCGAATGAATTAGTAAAATCGATATTCAAGTTATTGATACAGTAACCAGCTTTTCGGATGTTGTTCCAAGTAACACCCCATCCCGAATTATTTTGGAGAGTTAAAACCAAACCTCCATCCCGCCCGTATATGCTTGTGATTATTTTGACCCAAAAAGCATTCTTTTCGTTTTGAAATCGCCACCACCATTTTCCTAAAAGAGCCATGTTTTTTGCTTTAAGAGACCCGATATTTAACCCCCCGCCCTCATAAGGAAGTAGAATGGTATCCCATTTGACCCAAGATATTTTTGTGTTATCACCCGTCCCGCCCCAAAAAAAATTTTGACGCAAACCTTCGAGCATGTTGATGACGCACGTTGGAGCACGGAATAGGGAGAAGGCGTATAATGGAAGGCTACTGAGGACCGATTTGATAAGGGTTAGACGACCTCCAAATGACATCATTTTCGCTTTCCAATCTCCTAGTCTTGAATGGATTTTTTCAATAAAAGGTTCCCAATCTCGAATGTTGTTCATCTTCTTCCCGATAGGCAACCTGAGATACGAGAAAGGAAGGCAACCCACTTGGCATCCATAGGAGTTTACCATATCTTCGACTATGGATTTTTGAACCCCAATCCCATATAAACAACTTTTTGAAACATTCACTTTTAACCCCGAATAGATTTCAAAGCATTTTAGTATATTTAGTGCATTTCGGACGTTTCTTTTGCCCCATTCTCCAAATATTATAGTGTCATCGGCGTATTGAAGGTGTGATACAACTATCTTATCTTTGCCGACTTCTATTCCCTTGAAGAGGCTGTTTTGAATGGCTCGCTTAATAAGAACATTTAATCCCTCCGCCACAATAATGAATAGATATGGGGAGAGAGGGTCGCCTTGTCTTACGCCTTTTTGTACCATGAATTCCTCGGTGGGAGACCCATTTACTAGGATCGAGATTGAAACCGATGCTAAGCATGCTCGAATCCAATTTATCCACTTTACCCCGAATCCCATTCTTTCCATTACTTTAAAAAGGAATTCCCAATTGATGCTATCAAACGCTTTTGCAAAATCAACCTTGAAGATCATGCACTTTTTCTTTTGTCTTTTAATTTCATCAATCATCTCGTTAGCCACTAGTATACCATCAAGAATGAAACAACCTTTCATGAACGCACTTTGCTCTTTCCCGATGACCTTGTGGATTATCCTTTGAACTCTTCTCGATAGGATTTTTGAAACGACTTTGTAATAGCTTCCTATGAGGCTAATCGGGCGATAATCACTTAAGCCTATTGGATCGTTTTTCTTAGGTATGAGTGTGAAAAAGCTAGCATTACAGCCTCTCGAAATCAATTCTCTACTCCAAAACCAATCTAATGCATTTTTCAAATCTTCCTTTATAAGCCAAAAGAACTTTTTGAAGAAACTAAGGTTAAAACCGTCAGGACCTGGAGCCTTTGAGGGATCACATTCTTTTATGGCTTCCCATATTTCTTCTTCCGAAAAGGGTGTTTCCAATCTTATCGCATCCTCAGGACTTATTTTTTGGAAGTCCATCGTGTCAGGGGAATCGAAATGGGGGTTGGTGTTTCTTGAATCTTCAAATTGTTGTTTGAAGAAATTGAATATCTCTTGCTTTATACTTTCTGGATTTTCGTCCCATACTCCGTTGATGTGAAGACCCCTGATGTTTGACCTGCAGTTTTTTCTTCGAATGGCGGCATGGAAAAAAGCAGTGTTCTCATCTCCTTCAGCAGCCCATCTGAGCCTCGACTTCTGCCTTAACATATCAGATTTTTCTTATTCCTTTTGAAGCCAATTGCGTCTAGCGTCCATCCATCTCTCCCTTTCTGTATCTCCAAGTATTTCCCTATCAGCCTTTTCTTCGAACTCGCCAACTAATTTCTGCCACGAATCAATCTCAGCATCCAGCGCACCATATCTTGATTTACTCCATGATCGTAAGGCATCTTTTACATTTTTTAGTCGATCCTTAAAGATACAATCTGCCTTGGAATTTGTAACCTGCTTCTGCCATGCTTCTGTGATGACACACTCGACATCCTTAGAGTCCAACCAAACATCGAAAAGTTTAAAGGGCTTGGGCCCAAAATCCACATGATTATCACGGAGTACTAGAGGGCAATGATCTGATTTGTTTCGATCAAGTGCAATAACCGACACGTCCCCCCTTGTACTGAGAAATAGATCGTTTACCAAAAAACGATCTAGCTTGCTAAATTTTTTTCCATTATCACAAATCCTCGTGAAACGTTTCCCTACCAATGGAACCTCAATCAAGTGGCTTTCTGTTATGAAGTTATTGAAGTAGGTTGCTCTCCTTTCATTAAATTGACAGTTTTGCCTCTCGTCGCTATTTCTAACCTCATTGAAATCCCCTCCAAAGATCCATTCGACATCAGGATAGATCATGAACTTCTCCAGACAATCCCAGAAATTCTTTTTTTCATTGTCCTTGTGCGGTCCATAAACGTTTACCACTATTGTATCGTTTTGTTTTCCAATCCACTTTCCTTTGATTGCAAGGAAATTGAGCTTTTCGACTGCTTCCGTGACGTTGAAAACATTTGGATTCCAGATTGTAAGCATTCCACCCGATTTACCTACTTTCGGCTTTTGGACATATTTGAAGTTGGGAGATCCCCATAGTATCTCTATCCATCTATCGTCGACAATGTTGCATTTTGACTCTTGAACTAGAACTATATCCGGACATTCTTTTTTCATCATTTTTTTAAACCATCCAATCTTGTTTTCTTTTCGGTCTTCACAACCGAAACCCCGAATATTAATCGATATTATCTTCATTAAAGACTTATTGAATCGAAAGACATTTCAGTGTTCTAATGGGATGTTTTGTAACGACCCGTCAAAATCGCTATTGACGCGGCACGTTAATCATTGATTCCACAGTGAGGTTTTGACCTCTATATGATACGTTTTGATAAAATATTGCATTCATTAAAATAAGTGACTTTCTAAACATAGAAAGTTATAAACATGTGGGCGAGTGCTTAGGTATAAGCAAAACCCCGAAATACATAAGTCTTTAATTTACAGGTTGACATCACAGTCCAATTATTTATTACACAACGCAGTTTTATTTTGAATGCAATAAACTTTGTACAAAGCATGAGAGACTCCATGCAGGCAACAAGCACATCACAGCGGAAGCATTCTAAGGACTTGAGAATAAAACATGCTAAAAAGTCAACACGAATGTTGGTGAGTTATAGGTTTAATTGCTCGAGTCATAAACATATATAAAGATAGACTACAAGATTTCATCAAAAGTTTATCAATAAATTCTACGTAACAGAGCACCCTGGTAACTAAACTTAACGCTATAGTGATAATTACCCCATTCGTTTTAATACACGCAAACCAACGTGTCTTAAACTCAAATAACATACGTCTGTTAAAAGGCTAGTGCTCTAGCTCGGACGGGGATGTCAAGCCCTATGGATCCATATACAATTATTCGCGCCCACCAGTCCATATCCTATGTACTGGCAGCTACTAGTTACCAAAGCTAAGGGATTTTCGGTTTAACTCAGTGTAGAATTTAGTATGTACTTGTGTCTTATCGCGTTTAAAATAAATTGCATATATTCTCAGCCCAAAAATATTTAAAGTATTTAAAAAGGGAGACTATAAACTCACAGTTCAATATTGAGACTCAATATTGTAGGCAAATTGCGTAGACGTAATGATGGTAGACGACTGTATGGTTGGCCTTGGATTCAAGAACAATACCCCGAACAATACCCAATATTTCCTTAGCTTAAAGTGGTTTAAAACCCGAATTAAAACACCCTCGAATATACTTTATTATTATTAAACTTAAATTTAAAATTATAATTATAATTTAAATATAAATTTTTATTACTGAAGAAAAAATATGTGATAATTCGTCGAGCAAAACAGGCGTATTTATATTACTTTTCCGTTTACTGTAGCTCATGCGATCGCATGAGTTTTCAGTGTTTTTGCCATGCGATCGCATGGCCGCCTTTTCTGTTTTTGTTTGTTAGTTCGTCGACATCAAATAGTGTTACTGTAGCAAATAGTGTTTTACTGTAGCAAATAATCTGCTCAATCGGATGCTCCCTTGTCCATTTGGTGTTATGAACAGGTGAGCTGGTTGTAGAACACACAGCATCTTGATCATCAGCTGGTTTAGATGAGTGAGCAGCAACAGAAGGTTGCTGATCAATATCAGTAGAATCAGTACCAGCTTGTGATCTCTCAGAACCAGCAGACCTAGGCTCATAGTGTTTTACAGCAACAAATAGTGTTTACTGTAGCAAATAGTGTTTACTGTAGCAAATAGTGTTTACTGTAGCAAATCAATGTAGCAAAGTCGTTTTCACTGTAGCACTGTAGCAAAATACGGTTTCACTGTAGCAAATAGTGTTTTACTGTAGCAAATAGTGTTTTACTGTAGCAAATAGGGTTTTACTGTAGGAAAGTCGTTTTTACTTGTACATATATATATACATACATATAATTGTTCATGAATCGTCGAGAGTAATCAAAGGTAATTGTATATATGAAACAGTTCTAAAATTTTGAGACTCAATCTAACAGACTTTGTTTAGCGTGTTAAAATAATAAATCGTATAGAGAATTGGTTTAAATAAGTCAAAAATTTTCGGGTCATCACAGTACCTCCCCCTTAAAGAAAATTTCGTCCCGAAATTTTGAGTAGTACCTGTTTCATGAGCGATATCAGTGAACAAATGTGGATACTTTTGCTTCATCTGATCTTCACGTTCCCAAGTAAACTCGGGTCCTCGTCTTGCGTTCCAACGAACCCTAACTATCGGTATTTTGCTTTGTTTTAATTGTTTGACCTCACGGTCCATGATTTCAACAGGTTCTTCGATAAAATGGAGTTTATCATTGATTCGTATTTCGTCAAGAGGAATTACGACATCCTCTTCAGCTAAACATTTCTTCAAATTTGACACGTGAAATGTGTTGTGAACACTACTAAGTTCTTGCGGTAGCTTTAATCGATAAGCAACTGTTCCAATTCTTTCGGTGATTTCAAAGGGTCCTACGTACCTAGGACTTAGCTTTCCTCGTTTACCGAATCGTACAACGCCTTTCCAGGGTGACACTTTCAACATGACTTTGTCGCCCACTTGAAATTCTAGCGGTTTTCTTCTTACATCAGCATAACTCTTTTGGCGACTCATGGCCGTTTTCAATCGCTGTTGTATTTGAATGATCTTTTCGGTGGTTTCGTGAATAATTTCTGGTCCAGTAAGTTGTCTTTCTCCTACTTCACTCCAACATATAGGAGATCTGCACTTTCTACCGTAAAGTGCTTCAAATGGCGCTGCGTTGATGCTCGTATGATAGCTGTTATTGTATAAAAATTCTGCCAATGGTAAGTGTCGATCCCAACTGGTTCCAAAGTCAATCACGCATGCCCGTAACATGTCTTCCAATGTTTGTATTGTTCTTTCACTTTGACCATCTGTCTGTGGGTGATAAGCGGTGCTCATATCTAATCGAGTTCCCAATGCTTTTTGTAATGACTGCCAGAAACGTGATGTGAATCGGGTGTCGCGATCAGATATGATAGAGATGGGTACACCATGCCTGGAAACTACTTCCTTCAAATATAGGCGTGCTAATTTCTCCATACTGTCTGTCTCCTTTATTGGTAGAAAGTGAGCTGATTTAGTTAGACGATCAACTATCACCCAAATAGTATCATGACTACTTGCAGTCCTTGGCAATTTCGTAATGAAATCCATAGTTATTCTTTCCCATTTCCACTGCGGAATTTCTGGTTGTTGCAGTAATCCTGACGGCTTTTGGTGCTCAGCTTTGACCTTTGCACACGTCAAACATTTGCTTACATAAGTAGCAATTTCTGTCTTCATATTAGGCCACCAATAAAACTTCTTGAGATCATGGTACATTTTCCCGTTTCCTGAGTGAATTGAGTACCTCGTTTTGTGTGCTTCATCTAGTACTAGTTGCCTTAGATTACCATATTTTGGTACCCATATCCTATCAGCAAAATACAGGGTTCCATCGGCTTTTACCTCAAGCTGTTTTTCTAACCCTCTTCTCATTTCACCTTTTTCATTTTCTTCTTTTAAAGCTTCTAACTGTGCTGCTTGAATTTGCTTTGTGAGATCGGTACGAATTGTAATATTCAAAGCTCGGACCCTAAGAGGTTTTACTCTTTCTTTTCGACTTAGGGCATCAGCTACAACATTAGCCTTTCCGGGGTGGTAACGGATTTCACAATCGTAATCGTTTAACAACTCTACCCAGCGACGTTGTCTCATATTGAGTTGTTTTTGATCAAAAATATGCTGAAGACTCTTATGGTCAGTGTACACTGTACACTTGGTGCCATATAGATAGTGTCTCCATATTTTGAGTGCAAAAACTACAGCTCCAAGTTCCAAATCGTGTGTTGTATAGTTCTTTTCATGAATTTTTAGTTGTCGTGAGGCATATGCGATAACTTTTGTGTGTTGCATTAATACACATCCTAAACCTTGGCGCGAAGCGTCACAATAGATCACGAAATCATCATTTCCTTCTGGTAATGACAAAATGGGTGCAGACGTTAACTTCTTCTTTAACAACTGGAATGAGGATTCCTGTTCCGTGGACCAATCATACTTCTTTCCCTTTTGAGTCAATGAAGTTAAGGGTTTGGCGATTCTAGAGAAATCTTGAATGAATCTTCGGTAGTAACCAGCAAGACCTAAGAATTGGCGGATTTGTGTTGGAGTCTTCGGTGTTTCCCATTTACTAATGGCTTCGATCTTGGCAGGGTCAACTTTAATTCCATGTTTACTGACAACATGTCCCAAAAATTGTACTTCTTGTAACCAGAAATCACACTTCAAAAATTTTGCGTACAATTCTTCTTTCTTGAGTATCTCTAGTACCAGTCTTAAGTGTTGCTCATGTTCTTCCTTGTTCTTCGAGTAAATCAATATGTCGTCGATAAAAACAATGACAAATTTGTCTAAATACGGTCTACAGATGCGATTCATTAGATCCATGAATACTGCTGGAGCATTAGTCAATCCAAAAGGCATGACTAGAAATTCATAGTGACCGTAACAGGTTCTGAACGCGGTTTTAGGAACATCTTCTTCCTTCACTCTCAGCTGATGATATCCGGAGCGTAGATCAATCTTGGAATAAACACTTGATCCTTGCAATTGATCAAACAAATCATCAATCCTCGGTAATAGGTACCGATTCTTGATCGTTAATTTGTTTAATTCTCGGTAATCTATGCACATTCTCATAGATCCATCCTTCTTCTTGACGAACAGAATAGGAGCACCCCAAGGTGAAAAACTAGGACGAATAAATCCACGGTCCGATAATTCTTGCAACTGGTCTTGTAATTCTTGCATTTCTGAAGGTGCAAGTCTATATGGAGATCGGGCTACAGGTGCAGCTCCTGGTATGAGATCAATCTGGAATTCTACACATCTGTGTGGAGGTAGCCCCGGTAATTCTTCTGGAAATACTCCGGGATATTCTCTTACAACCGGCATGTCATTAATGCTTCTTTCTTCAGTATCGATCTTCTTTACATGTGCCAAAATAGCATAACAACCTTTTTTTATAAGTTTTTGGGCCTTCATACAGCTGATAAAGTTCAGCTTTGAGTTGCTCTTCTCCCCATAAATCATTAATGACGTTTCATCCTTACGAGGGATGCGAATTGCTTTCTCAGCGCAAACAACTTCCGCTCTTGTTTTGGACATCCAGTCCATGCCAACGATTACGTCAAAACTTCCTAATTCTACGGGTATCAAATCGATTTTGAAGGTTTCACCAGCGAGATTCATTTCGCAACCATGGCAAATTTTATCGGCTTTTATCAGTTTACCATTAGCTAATTCAATAGTATATTTATCGTCTAGAGGTAATGATGCACATTTTAGTTTAAAACTAAAGTCTTTACACATATAACTTCTATCAGCACCCGTATCAAACATAATAGAAGCTAGTTGATTATTAACGGTAAACGTACCCGTGACAAGATTAGGATCCTCACGTGCTTTGCTGGCACTAACATTAAATGCCCTCCCACGTGCGGGTTCTTTGTTCTTCTCCTTATCAGGGCATTGATTTATAAAGTGACCAGACTTCCCGCATCCAAAACATTTCTTGACATCGGTCAGTTTTGTCTTTACTTCAGAAACGGTGGCATAACAATCTTTTGCCACATGTCCTTTCTTGTTGCACTTATCACAGACCACTTGACAATAACCTGCATGATGTGTGTAACATCTTTTGCAAAACGGATGGGGTCCCTTATAGTTTGGACTTGCAGTTGCCCCATCTTGTTTACCTTTAAAAGTTTCTTGTTTCTTCAGGTGAGTACTTTTGCCCTTATAGTCTTCCCATTTCCTCTTTCCTTCAGTTGTCTTGACTTCGGTAATTGGTGCCTTAATCGAACTCTCTGTGATCTGGTCCATGAGTTGGTGTGCCATTGTCATGGCTTCCTGCATCGTATTTGGTTTGGACGATGTAACATTTCCTTTGATATTGATCGATAAACCGTCAATATACATTTCTATCTTTCGTTTCTCGTTTGGCACCAATTCGGGACACAACAAGGCTAGTTCCATGAAACGCTTTTCATAGTTATTGAGATTCACGCCGATAACCTTCAGATTACGTAACTCAGATTCCATTTTTCTGATCTCGTTTCGAGGACAGTACTCCTCGATTAGCATCTTTTTCAGTTCTTCCCAAGAGATATCATATGCCGTATCTATTCCTTCTGCTTTAGCATAATTGTTCCACCAAGTAAGTGCACCATCTTGCAACGTGCACGAAGCATACTTTGACTTGTCTCCGTTCGCACAATTACTGATTTTGAAAACGGACTCCATCTTTTCAAACCATCGGGTTAGACCGACTGGTCCCTCGGTTCCACTAAACGTCTGTGGTTTGCATCCTTGAAAAGTTTTGTATGAGCATCCGTTTCGTGAGTTTGTGTTTACGGCTGCTGCTTTGGCTGCTGCTTCGGCTGTTGCTTTTGCTGCTTCGGTTGCAGCAATTCTTTCATTCACACGTTTCTAGACTAGTTGCTCAAACTCAGCATCCGACATTTGAGACATGTTTCTTCAATAAACACAACAGATATAATTTAATCATATAGAATATTATAGGTAAAATGAGTTGTCAATAGTTAATCGTAGCATATTAATAATATGAACCAATTATTATAAAAGCCTTTTCTTCTTATTAGCATTTTATAATTATTTCTAGGGTATTACCTACCCGTTAAGTTCATACATAATAGCTAGTACAAGGAATTAACTACTAAAATCCTAATAATATTCCACTATAAAAAATTATAGCGAGTTACTACATTATTATGTAATAATAATAATAATAAGAAGTAGTAATAATACAAATAATCATTCCATGCATTTATTATTAATAAACCAAAATAATACAATACCATACAATACTGATATTTTACATATGCTTATTTTATATAACAAGATAGAGTAGCACACATAAGCAATAAAATAGCGCATGGAAGATTTATGGTTGCGAGGTCGTTCATTCAGAACTATCAGAAACTTCTTCCCATTTGGTTCTCTCTGCCAATTGTTTGTGTGCACATGGTCCGACAGACATTCTGGCAGTGTATTTTATTTTTAGTTGGGGTTTTGAGGTACCCGTTGCCTCAGTGGGTTTAATACAATAAGGATGGTTACGGATCGAATGGTCCTGTTCTTTTTTAATAATTAAGGACATTTTATTATTGTGGTTGTTTTTATTATCTATAGCAAGTTGAAATTTCTCCTTAGTGATCTCTTTTATTTCATTAGCGAAATCCTCCTCCTTACTGATCTCGTCTGATGACGAACTGTCTGAGTCATGTGTAGGAGAATATGATGACGAACTGCAACAATATGTACCGGTGGTCATGAACCGAAATCTGCCAGGCGTAATCGGCACAACCCGCCCGTCGGCGGTATATCTGGACCAATGTCCATATTTGTTTAGAAATGGACGATCCTCTTTTACTCCAGGGATCATGGGTCCATGCCAACGATACTGTGGCTCCGGAAAACTAAAGCTGGGTGGAGCTGGAACCTCCTCTGGGTTTACCGGGAGTTGAGATTCCCCGGCTAACACAATTTCTTCTTTAATAGGTATTGGAACGCCCTTTTCAGTTGTGGATAGAATAGATTCAGTGTCCGATTCCGAGTCGTACAAAATGATAGGATTAGAAGAAGTCATCTATCACATAATTGAAACAACAATTACGTTAGCATATAAATATATCACATATAATGTTTTTGACCAAATAATAAGCAAAAATCAGGAAAAACAGATATGGTCATAGTCCAGACTCACTAATGCATCCTAACAATTACCAGTTAAACACAATAATGTAATTTCTGGTTCCCTATGACCTCAAGCTCTGATACCAACTGTAACGACCCTTCAAAATCGCTATTGACGCGGCACGTTAATTATTGATTCCACAGTGAGGTTTTGACCTCTATATGATACGTTTTGATAAAATATTGCATTCATTAAAATAAGTGACTTTCTAAACATAGAAAGTTATAAACATGTGGGCGAGTGCTTAGGTATAAGCAAAACCCCGAAATACATAAGTCTTTAATTTACAGGTTGACATCACAGTCCAATTATTTATTACACAACGCAGTTTTATTTTGAATGCAATAAACTTTGTACAAAGCATGAGAGACTCCATGCAGGCAACAAGCACATCACAGCGGAAGCATTCTAAGGACCTGAGAATAAAACATGCTAAAAAGTCAACACGAATGTTGGTGAGTTATAGGTTTAATTGCTCGAGTCATAAACATATATAAAGATAGACCACAAGATTTCATCAAAAGTTTATCAATAGATTCTACGTAACAGAGCACCCTGGTAACTAAACTTAACGCTATAGTGATAATTACCCCATTCGTTTTAATACACGTAAACCAACGTGTCTTAAACTCAAATAACATACGTCCGTTAAAAGGCTAGTGCTCTAGCTCGGACGGGGATGTCAAGCCCTATGGATCCATATACAATTATTCGCGCCCACCAGTCCATATCCTATGTACTGGCAGCTACTAGTTACCAAAGCTAAGGGATTTTCGGTTTAACTCAGTGTAGAATTTAGTATGTACTTGTGTCTTATCGCGTTTAAAATAAATTGCATATATTCTCAGCCCAAAAATATTTAAAGTATTTAAAAAGGGAGACTATAAACTCACAGTTCAATATTGAGACTCAATATTGTAGGCAAATTGCGTAGACGTAATGATGGTAGACGACTGTATGGTTAGCCTTGGATTCAAGAACAATACCCCGAACAATACCCAATATTTCCTTAGCTTAAAGTGGTTTAAAACCCGAATTAAAACACCCTCGAATATACTTTATTATTATTAAACTTAAATTTAAAATTATAATTATAATTTAAATATAAATTTTTATTACTGAAGAAAAAATATGTGATAATTCGTCGAGCAAAACAGGCGTATTTATATTACTTTTCCGTTTACTGTAGCTCATGCGATCGCATGAGTTTTCAGTGTTTTTGCCATGCGATCGCATGGCCGCCTTTTCTGTTTTTGTTTGTTAGTTCGTCGACATCAATAGTGTTACTGTAGCAAATAGTGTTTTACTGTAGCAAATAATCTGCTCAATCGGATGCTCCCTTGTCCATTTGGTGTTATGAACAGGTGAGCTGGTTGTAGAACACACAACATCTTGATCATCAGCTGGTTCAGATGAGTGAGCAGCAACAGAAGGTTGCTGATCAATATCAGTAGAATCAGTACCAGCTTGTGATCTCTCAGAACCAGCAGACCTAGGCTCATAGTGTTTTACAGCAACAAATAGTGTTTACTGTAGCAAATAGTGTTTACTGTAGCAAATAGTGTTTACTGTAGCAAATCAATGTAGCAAAGTCGTTTTCACTGTAGCACTGTAGCAAAATACGGTTCACTGTAGCAAATAGTGTTTACTGTAGCAAATAGTGTTTTACTGTAGCAAATAGGGTTTTACTGTAGGAAAGTCGTTTTTACTTGTACATATATATATACATACATATAATTGTTCATGAATCGTCGAGAGCAATCAAAGATAATTGTATATATGAAACAGTTCTAAAATTTTGAGACTCAATCTAACAGACTTTGTTTAGCGTGTTAAAATAATAAATCGTATAGAGAATTGGTTTAAATAAGTCAAAAATTTTCGGGTCATCACATGTTTCGTCCCATTGAACACCAAGTTTCATACCAAACTCTTTTAACCCTGTACTCTTTGAAGATAATATTGAGCTGTTGTTCGAGCTCCTCTTCTCCCTGTTAGAGTTAGATCGTGGTCTTTGAGGTCGTTCCAAAGGATTCATTCTTGCCAAACTTTTGAATTGCAGGATTCGAGAACGGTTTTTTGGGTTTGTTTTTTGGGTTTTTGCCTATCAGGTTGTCGTGGAGGGGTAACTAGAGGGGGAGCATCGTGTTGTTGTGTGGATTGATTGAGTTCAGCAGGGGAAAACGAAGGTTTTGAAGGGTGAGTGTGCAGATTATGTTTTCGGTATCTGTTTGAGGGACAAGGTTGGGAGAAATTTTTGTATAGGTTCGTTTTTCTTAGTGGGCTGATAGGGTTGTTGGGGTGGCTTAAGTTTTGGATTGGGCTTGAGTGATGCGGGTGGATGGGCTGGGTGGGCTGGGTGGGAGTAGAAAGGCTGGTATTTGTAGGAACAGGACTAGTATGGGTTAGTTTAACAGGGCTCAGAATGTTTATGGGGTTGTTACATTGGGCTTGGGTAGGATCGGTTAATGGACTGCGTTTATTGCTGTTTTGGGCCTGAGAGGGGTTCATTGGGCTTTGGCTTATTGTTGGGTTGATATTTTTTGAGCTAGGGTTAATCTTTGTGTTATTATCGTGATATGGATTGGGGGAATGGGATTTTTCTTGTGGATTTAAATTGTGGGGTCCACCACAGGCCTGACACTTCGAGTTCTGGGAAAGATGTGTACCTTTTGACTCGTGAATGACTGTGTCTTCTCTTAGATTGGATTCTACGCCGCCATCATCATTATGGTTGTCGTTTTTGAAATCGTCACTAGTTTCCATGCACTTGGACCCTTGGTCTTCCACCTTCCTCTCCTTCACCATTGATGGAATTGTTTCAGGGATGGACTCATCGTCGGAAATAGCATCGTCATCATCTTCATAATCATGAATAGAATCCCATTCAGAACAAGTGTCATCATCCCCAAAATCAAGTTCAACCACATCTCGGATTTCCTCTGAAGCTCTAACATAGGTTATTGTGTTATCAATTTTTACCCTGATAGTCTCTTAAATTGGGTTTGAGCTTTTGACTTTGATTAGGACTTTTCCAGCGATAAGGTTTTGATTGGAATCATCGATGTTACAGTTTCTGGTGTCTATCACCTTACCCCACCATTCTGCTACACGTCTGAAATTACCTTCATTCCAACTCGTAATGGGAATTCCATAAATGCTGACCCATGCCAAACGACCTGGGAGAATATCACTTTTTTCCCATCTCTTTAGGTTTTGAACCCATCTTTTGAGGTTATGACTTTCAGACCCCAAGATATTTTCCACTGTAGACTCAGAATCGAAGATGAACATTAACTCTAATCCCCCAATGTATTTGAGGGAGTAGTTATTAATCCCTTCTTCTTCACACAGTTCTTGAATCTGCTCTAGAATTTCGGTGTTTTCAACTTCTCCTATCAGCGCTCTCTTCTTCATTTTTTCCAGGATCGTGGAGTCTGCTTCCATGTTAACTAGTCTGCCAGTAGGGTTTGGGAGGTGGTTTGTTGGTTCAGAAGGTTTTGTGTTAGGGGGTTGACAATTTTGGGTATGGTTAGGAGGATATTTATTGTGTGAAATATGAGGGTGTTTGTGTTGGTTTGGATTTGGTTGTTTAGATGTGGAGGTTGGTGGATGGGAGTTGTTTTTGTTGTTATAAGGGGTATAATGGTTTTTGGGCAAATGGGTGTTGTTAGAGTTGATGTCATAAGCATGCCGGAAATGGGGGTTTGGCCAGCCATGGTGTTGGTGTCCATGTTCCATTCTGGTAGAATCTGGATCGACTTTTGTATATCTTCTCTCATTATAATGAGTGGCATTGTTGTTTCTGTTTCTCCAGGCTTCATTCAGATCTGGAAAGTCATGTTGTTGCCACATATTTCTTTCATCACCCTTGTTCCTTCTATCATGAGCATGTGTGTCTCTTTCACTTTTTTCTTTGATAGCTTTAAAGAATCTCAGATGGGTTCCTTCAATCTGTAGATTGCATAGCCTGGCTGCAAACGAATCTGGGTTTGAAATCCCTTCATATCTTACAAAACCGTATCTCTGACCGTTCCTAAGGTTGCTTCTTGCCATGTAGATGTCGTTTAGTTTTCCATACTTTTTGAAGAACCTCCATAGATCTGTCACATTCCAATTGATTGGGAAATTGAAGAATAAAAATGAAGTCACGTGATTGCCGTTAACCCTGATGTTAGAACCGTAGCCGTAACCATTGTTGCCTCCACGTCGATCGTTTTTCCGCCTAAATAATAACATTCATCACAAAGTGTCTTTTCTAAATGTTCATATTTTCGTGTGATCTTGATGCCTGAAAAAAAATCCAAAAAAATGAAAAAAAAAATTTGCTTCCCTCCGCTTCTCCCCAATTGGTTACTTCCCCATTGATCATGCCCATATATATATATATATATATATATATATATATATATATATATATATATATATATATATATATATATATATATAGTGAGGATTTAGAGAGAACCAACAGGAGAGAATTCAGTGAACTCACAGACTAAACTCAATCTATGGTGCACAGATTAAGCTCAATATGTGGTGCAGATTGAGCTCAATCTGTGTGCATATTGAGCTCAATCCATGAGTTCCATGGTTTCTTTCCCACCCTTAGTTCTCTCTAGATCCTTTCAATATATATATATATATATATATATATATATATATATATATATATATATATATATATATATATATATATATATATATATATATATATATATATATATATATATATATTGAGAACATGTATGTTGATGTAGACTCGAATTTTTAATTCAAAAAGGATATTTTCGTTATTTTCCCTTACCCTAGAACCTTCCCGTTAACACCTTAGATATTCCCTACTTCTTTTCCTTTCACATTCTCCACTGCAACAACTCCTCTGGAACCTACTTTCTCAGGTTTTTTGTGTTTCTTCTACAAACTTCTACCCCATGTAACCGCTCTGATCTTTCGCGCTGAAACACAGTGGCTTCCATTTTCACGAAACCCTCAGATCTTTTATGATTCGTCTAACTAACAAACAACTATTCTGGAGCAGAAATCGTCTGCACAATAGACCCACAGGTCTATTATCTTCAACCAAACTATTCTCGACCTGGAATCGTAAACGCAAGAGACCCACAGGCCTGTTATGTTGACGCATTTTTGGTAGTATCTTTATTTTTTTCCTAAGTTCCTTATCTGCGGGTGTTTCTCTGTCATAAAAAATCCCTAACACAATAGCGATTATCCACAATGAATACAGTTTGTCCGGCGTTCGATCCTTCTATCAATTCCATACACCGATGACATCTGTATGAGTGTTCTCCTTTGTTGCTGTTACTGTGCGACAAAGATTTGGAATTGCATGGGTTGCGGTTCATTTGTAATTGGCAAAGGTATTATTATTCGATTGATTTGAGGTCCATTTGCTTAGTTTGCTTGATTTGGGGTTTATATGCTAATTTTGTTTGTTATTTTTTTTTTCCAGATTTTTGGTTTAACTGTCCAATTGTTTTTTAAGTCTCCAAAGGTATATTTGTTTGTTTGATGTGGGGTTCATTTTGTTTCTTTGGTTTGTTATTCTTTCATAATATTTGTTTCACTATCCAACTGTTTTTTCAGCAACATTTCAGGTTTGGCTTACGGCAGTCGTTTTTGGTGTTTCCAGGTAATTTGGGGTTATAATTTTGTGTTTTTTTTCTTTAGTGTCATTCATGTTGATGTGTTTGTGTTTCATGTTTTTTTACTGTCAATAAATCCAGGTTGCGTATA
Organism: Rutidosis leptorrhynchoides; assembly: GCF_046630445.1. Taxonomy (NCBI): domain Eukaryota; kingdom Viridiplantae; phylum Streptophyta; class Magnoliopsida; order Asterales; family Asteraceae; genus Rutidosis; species Rutidosis leptorrhynchoides. The sequence goes on from NC_092338.1 coordinate 17,132,908, forward strand.
AAGTATACATGTTGCGATTTTGTAACCGTTTGTGAAACTTTTATCTTTGTCGGCATAAACCCTCTTTAATGGTGAAACAAAAAACATCTACTACAAAAACACTGGTGAGATTTTTATAGCTGAGTTTTATCTTCATTAGCCCCCGAACCAATAAAGCACAACATATGGTGAGATTTTATTTTCATGATATATGATTTATAATGCTTTTTATTTGTCTACTCAAAAACATCGACTACATTGCTTTATCTTATTTGCTGGTACTTAGTGGAGGTTTAAGCTTTTGGGCATTATTAAAAGGTGTTGATAATTTCTTACCTTCATTCACTAATGCCATCTTTTAGTTACTTTACAAACCATGAGGAATGAGTCCAAGTAATATGCGAATGTTTACTGAAGCATTTATATTGATTACTTACAAAGTTACAATTATAAACATTGGCATAATGTAAGTATAGATGTACCTTAATTTACCTTTTGTCAATAAACTAAAAAATTTCATTACGCCTAAGCGGATTAAAAGATCTTTCTTCTTTTATCGACATGATAGCATCATATCGTTACGGTAAACTTTGTTATCAAAATGACATATTTGCCTCTCATATGAGTTGTTTATGTTGCTTACGGTTCTTTAATTAGTGACTATTGCATCGTCTTTCACTTGCGTTCTTTTTTCCTGTTAAGTATATTGTTTCTGTCAAATTAACAGACGGAAAAAAAAAAAAAAAAAACACTGGAAATAGTAAATGTTATTCGGTTAGAGTTTTAGTGTGGCTACTATTGGCCTTCATCCTTCGCGTGTGTCGTGTAGACAAGAGGCTAGGAGAAGTGTTATGTGAAGTAGTAATCACGCAACTTGAATCTCTTCTCGGAATGTGACTCGGCTGCATCATCTACCATAGACTCCCTGCCATCTGAAGATATAGCAGCAGGTAGTTGTGTGTTACTTGGTATACATTTAAATGTCCAATAACCTGGCTCCATGCTTATGTTCATAAAGATTTCTGTGAAACATATTATTATTATATCATATAACCCAGCAACTATGCAAAGAAAAACAAGAAATTAGAAGATCCAGTAGCAAAAAAACCCGTTTACCTTCCATGTATTTAGCTTCTACTTCTGATCATTCGCATCTTAGTGCATAGCCAAATTTCTTTTTTTTTTCCAGGTGTGTCGTCTTTATATCAAGATTCGTGAGTAAGGCCTATTGATGTTGCTAAGTACTATTGTTGCAGCCCTAACTCAACGGGAAACCGGTTTAGTATAATTAACTGAACGGAAAACGGTTTAGTATTCCAGGTGTGACACCATTGTTTTGTTTTCTCAATTAGTAAACTGACTCGCATAAAACGCATAAATGGTTAGCCGCCGCAACGCGCGGTTGACCATATGCTTGTATATATATATATATATGTATATATATATATATATATATATATATATATATATATATATATATATATATATATATATAGTCAAAAGTTCAAACGAGAACAAAAAAAGGGTGAAACTGCGAGAACTATTAAATTACAAGAATTTTCACATGTGAATAAGTTGAATCACATATAAATGTTGATGGAGAGTAAGATTGAACAAAAATAAAGTTTGAAAAATCCTATAATTTAACTATATAATCAAATATATAATTTCTCATTCACATGTGCAGATGTGTCTATGAACATGCGAATATTTCATATAATTCACAACTAAACATGTAATTTGTAGTTGTGAATATTTGTTTGACAATTATATGAACATTAGATAACAATTATATGTAATTTGTTGAATATAAATGCATATAAACTATGTAATTTAGTAGTTCTCGTTATTTTTGTGGTTCTCGTTTGATCTGCCGCTATATATTGGTATATATTTTATTTATTATCAATTATTGATAATTCAGTGCAAGATATCTTTCATATATCACCTCTTCACATAATCTCATGCAAACTGGAAGCAGGGAACTTCATAAAATGAAACTATCTTAATTTACTTTCACTAACTGCGCTTTGACTTCTAAGAAAACGATAGCAATATTCGTACATAATGTCGACACCACTGCCGGTATCAACATGCATGCGTTTGATCTGTATATCGTGATCAGGAATGCGACACTTGACGATGACAGGTTCGTTAGCTGTGTCGATTGACATTACAGGAGGGAATGAAATTGGAATGAGTTCCCAATCCTGGTAATCATTGCACTTTCTTCGTTGACCGACTCTTTCCGCGTCAACCATATTGATGGTTACATCGGCGCTTTTAGCTTTATCTGCTTTTTGCCATGCGAACGTTTTGGCTTTTCCGCGGCCTTTCCCTTATCTTTCTTTGATCTAATTTTTCTGCGCGTAGCGCTTCCAGCACTTGCTCCATTAAATTTTTACACCGATTGGTGTGACGACAATTTCCGACCAAATTTAAACTTAATATTATTATATATTTCGACACGATAAGCAAAGTCTCTAATGATGAGCCTCGGAAAGTTGGAACTGTTTCATGTATACATTTTACCTTTAGACTGTGCTCGACGATTCACGAACAATTGTATGTAAATAAATGTGTACATATAATATAATATAACGAAAGTATATATATTAATTGGAAATAGTAAAATATAACTGAAACATTAGAATTAGGTATGTAAAATAAAATACAATTTAATCAACTGAGTGGAATATGTAAAGTAGTGTATAAAATAATGAAGTTGCTATTAAAATATATATATATATATATATATATATATATATATATATATATATATATATATATATATATATATATATATATATACACACACACACACACATACATGAATCTATACATAATTAATGTTGTATGTATATTATAATATATATAAAATGTATAAATATTAAATATTCTATATATGTTATTATATTATATTAATAATAAAGACTAAGTACAAGTTAAAATATTAAAGTTATATTACTAACCTTACTTTCATTATAAATGTTAATATTTGTATTATTAATATTACTATATAAAATATATAGAGTTTGATATGTATAAGTTATCATGATTAAAAATTATTATTGTTAGTATTATGATTATTATTGTTATTATTTGTATTAAAATTATTATTATTATACCTATAAAGTATTATAGAAATTATTATCATTAGTATTACTATTATTTATAATATTAAGAGTAATATTAATATAGTTATATTTATTAACAAGATAAGTTATAAGTTATAAATACAATTATATAAGTAAAAGAGATATACAAATTAGGATACAAATACAGAAATTTGAATATTGAAATATAAACAGATTATAATTAATTGTATAAACCTAAACAAAAACACAGATATATAAATGCAGGGATATATCAAATTTAGACATATAAATACTGAGATAATTCAAGAAAATGCAAATAAAAAAAACAGATATATTCAGGTGCATATGCGAATGATTTATATCACAATCAACTTTCTTCCTTAATTTCCTGCGTTCTGTTTAACTTGTGAGGAGTTGTTGAAAAATTATAGATACAAACAACTACCTATCAATTAGTGTTATTGCACAATCACACACTTATGTTATCTGCTATAGTTCCAAAAGAAACCAAACAGAAAACGAAACCATGAAAACCCCTGTTCGTTACACTTTTAGTTCATAATCCAAATTCGAATGTATTTCCAAAAACTAAAAATGTCATTGTGTTGGGAATCCGTTATTTAATCTTTCTGCAAAGATTCATTCTTCAATTTATAATATTAAGTAAGAATTTCTGAGTCAAAGTTTTCATCTTAAAAAGTCAAAGTTTGTTCATCGATTAAATTCGAGCTTTATGTTGTGATTCAAGTCAAATTAATGATTTTTAAAGTTTCTATGAACCATTTGAAACACAATTCGTATGATAATCTTTGGCTAAAACGAAGTGTAAATCGAATTTGAGTTTTCTTTTTTTTTCTTTTGCTTACGACTGCAGTAGCAGTTTTTTCTTGTTCTTTTTCATTTTTTAGTCAAGCAAGAACTCCTCCTTTCTGATTCTAGGTTAGTTACAAGTCTTAGATTAAACTAGTGGTTCGTTTTCATGATTGATTAACCAATTGGTCGTTCGAGTTTAATTAAGAAGAGGGAAAGAAGGAGACGGTTTAATAAGAGGGATAAATAAAAACAGAATGAAGATATAAACAGAAAATGGGCACAGCCCAGCTGGTTAAAGGGAGTGACGGGTGAGCGGGAGGTCTCGAGTTCGAGTCCCGGCAGGGGCATTCTTTTTGCTGTTTTTTTTTTAAAAAAAGGTAGCAATCTAATTATTCTTATTCTTATTATTATTATTATTATTATTATTATTATTATTATTATTATTATTATTATTATTATTATTATTATTATTATTATTATTATTATTATTATTATCATTTATTATTGTTATTGTTATTGTTATTGTTATTATTAATTGTTGTTAGTATTATATTAAAAATTAAAGTATGATTACCATTATTATTATTTTAGTTATTAATAAGTAATATCATCATTACTATTATTATTATTGTTAGTCTTACAAGTATTATTAATAAAGTTATTATTGCTAATTTTATCATTTAAGCATTTTCATTATTATTATAAGTATTAGTAATTTTGTTATTAGTAGTAATTTATCATTTTAGTATTATTATTATCATCATTATGATTATGATTATGATTATGATTATGATTATTATTATGAAAGTAATAAAAATATATTATTTTTACCATTAATATTAGGATTGTTATCCTTTTATAAATATTAGTTTTATCAATATACTTATAATTATTAATATCATATTTACCATTATCATTGTTATAAGTATCATCATTAATATTTACTATTATTACTATGATTATCATTATTTATACTGTTATTATTAAAATTTACTATCAATTTTACTAAAGCTATCAATAAGACTATCAGTATTATTATTATAATTATTATCAATTATCAATAATATCATTATTACTATTAGTATTATTGTTATTAGTATTATCATTAAGTTAACAAACAAAAGCTGTTTATAAAATAGATACAGATATACATATATATATATATATATATATATATATATATATATATATATATATATATAATACAAAACTTAACTATATAAATATGGTTATTTACTTTATATATATATATATATATATATATATATATATATATATAATGACATATATAGGTTAATAACATAAAAAAAATTATATCACTAATAATAAATACATATATATTTGTTCGATTACGATTATGTGTATTAATAAATATACAAATGTTATAGGTTCGTGAATCCGAGGCCAACCCTGCATTGTTCACTTGTTTAATGACGTCATATGTATTTTTACTACAAAATACAGTATAGTGAGTTTCATTTGCTCCCTTTTTAAATGCTTTTGCAATATATATTTTTGGGACTGAGAATACATGCGCTATTTTTATAACTGTTTTACGAAATAGACACAAGTAATCGAAACTACATTATATGGTTGAATGATCGAAGCCGAATATGCCCCTTTTTGCTTGGTAACCTAAGAATTAGTAAACCGATGTACTAATTGAAGCGAATCCTAAAGATAGATCTATTGGACCTAACGAACCCCATCCAGAGTACCAGATGCTTTAGTACTTCGATGTTGTTTTTATCATGTCCGAAGGATTTCCCGGAATGATAGGGGATATTCTTATATGCATCTTGTTAATGTCGGTTACCAGGTGTTCAATCCATATGAATGATATTTTTATCTCTATGCATGGGACGTATATTTATGAGAACTGAAAATAAAAATCTTGTGGTCTATTAAAATGATGAAAATTATCGTTTATGATAAACTAATGAACTCACCAACCTTTTGGTTGACACTTTAAAGCATGTTTTTTCTCGGGTATGAAAGAAATCTTCCGCTGTGCATTTGCTCATTTTAAGGATATTACTTGGAATCATTCATGACATATTTCAAAAGACGTTGCATTCGAGTCGTTAAGTTCAACAAGATTATTATCAAGTCATTTATAGTTTGGATATATTACGAAATGATATGCATGCCGTCAATTTTTGATGTAATGAAAGTTTGTCTTTTTAAAAATGAATGCAATGTTTGTAAAATGTATCATATAGAGGTCAAGTAACTCGCGATGTAACCAAATGTAATGTATTCTTCCAGATGGATTAGGACGGGGCATTAGAGTTGGTATCAGAGCGGTGGTCTTATCGAACCAGGTCTTGCATTAGTGTGTCTAACTGATAGATGCTTAGATGCATTAGTGAGTCTGGACTTCGACCGTGTCTGCATGTCAAAAGTTTTACTTATCGTTTCTAGTCGGAAAACATCTGCTTATCATCCTTAGGAAATTACATGCTTATCATTCTTAGTCTAGACACATCTTATTGCATTGATTGCATGAATAGTGTATAGACAAAATTCATTTCTTAGCGTATCTGCTAAATCATATCTTATCGTATCTGTTACTTTAAACTTTGCCTGACATATCCCGCAAATTCCTCCGTAATCTACGAAATCTTTTGATCTATATATATAGATATCCTATGTAAATAGGATACCACCTGATAGCCAGAAAATCATTTTATATCGAAAAAAAAATCCTTTATCCAATCGTACGAAATGGAATTTGTCATCAGTACAAGTCACTCGGATTCCGAAATGGAATCTCACTCAAGCTTCGAAAGCAGTGTGACCGGAATGGATCAACCAATCAGTCATCACCTATTCTGGATGAATTGGGGATGGGTTCGTAGCCTCCTCAATCATTGGAAACAAGAAGAATGCGATCATTTCCATCCACCACATTGCCCTCTTGGCGAAGAACCTGAAGTACTTACCGGCGAACCTGTTCGAGACACCATTTTCTCTCTCATTTCTAGGGTATCTCATCACAATTATATACTACATCAAATTCTAGATTTTATTTATCCGCTCGTCTGAACCGACAATCACCCTGGTGTAATTGAAGAAGTCAACGAGCTTCGCGCTCGGGTAGTGGCTTTGGAGAATATGGTGCAAAGGTTACAAACACCAGCAGCAGCATCAGTAGCATAACCCATACCACCATCATCAACGCCAACGGTACCATTACCAACCCCAATCAAAACCGCGTCGTAAACCTCAACTTCATAATCTGTCCCACGAGCATCAACGTCATACGCACCATAGATACCAAGGAGTACCAACAACAATAACTGACGAAGTATTAATTCATAACTTCATTGGAGAAATATTCCGCGGCGATTATATAATCTCTAAAGTCTTAGAGATTTTCTAATTTAGCCCTAACCATAAATCAAGTTAAGCGAACCAAAATGACAGAAGGAAGAGTAGAAACCATGACAAAAATAGTGTGTGATTAACAAGCTAAACTTGTTTTACCAACAACATCAACAGTACCATCAGCGTCACCAGCATAGTCAATACAGTCAACATCAGAATCAACAACACCTATAACATCACAAACTCCGTCAATTCAAGAATCACTGTGGACATCATTACGAATCAATAACGTGTATATTGTATCAATGAGTTATGAAGAATTAACTCATTCCCTCTGAAGAAATTATATGTATATTTGATATATATATATTTTGAAATAAAAATAAATCTTTCCATGCTAAGCTATTGTGTGTGAATCTTAACTACCCGGTTAATTCATATTACAAATATGCAATAATGTACGTCCTTCGCCCGCAACTTAACCATTGTTAACTACAATCTCTGTCTCAATTCAACAAATTCCAATTCATAATAAATCAAGTATATATTTGATTTTTCACTTTCATCATCGATGTACCCGAAACTTTTCAGATAACATCATTCGTACTTTGCGAAGTTCACAAGAATTTAACGAAAACCAACATCACGCCTCAACAAATAACGAAGTATTGATTCATAATTTCAATATTATTGAAGAAATACTTATGTAATCTCTAAAGTCTTCAAGAGATTATTCAATTTTAGTTCCAACCGTAAATCGAATGAGTTTAATTTAGTATTAACTCATTAAAATCTATATTACAACTTAAGAGAATATATACATATATATTTTCATAAAGACTGTAATAAAATTCTTTTGTACAAAATATTAATTGTGAAATTTTTTAACGGGTAGGTAATACCCGAGAGATACATATATATTCACAATTAATATGTTACATTCTTCGAATCTGATTAAGCAAATTATCAACTATACTTCCTACTTTCACAATAATAAACATTCTTTCATAGAAATCAAAACAACCATACTCATTCAAACCCAATTACATATTCTGATTTTAAAACCTCAGAATTCAATTCGAGATATAACCGGTACCATCACTCTTAGATTCCTACATCTTTCAAAGCTATACTTTGACTTCAAAACTGTGTTAGAACATCATATGTACATTAACGATTACAATCTGCGTTCAAACCCTCCGAAATTCCTGAAGACACTTCAAATAATAAGCAATCGAGATGATGATCCAACCACATATTACCCACAGTTATGTATCTGAAAAAAAAAACTCTCGAAATCAAAGTCATAGTTAGACACATATCCGTGTCAGACTCTTTGGCATTTACTATCTAAAATAACTTTTCAATTCCTTTCCAAAGTAGTCAACTTTGTCACAGCTCCAGCAAACCAATTTCAACTGTTCATTCGAATAAGCCTTATTACAACGATTACCCCTTCATCATTATTATTGGGGAACCTTTCATATTCCACCATAATAGCAAGAAACTTACCAATAACTTCACTGATATTTGACTTTCCGAAAAATCATTATATTTATCGAAATCCCATCATTTACTCATCAGCATCTTGTAGCGAGAATTGCTATACGAATCATCAGGAATTAGCAATTAATATTTTGAAATCTCGCAGCATGTCTACATCAACAGTTATATATACATATAACGTCTATCTCCTGGACTTACATATTTCGAATGTGAAGTTTCTGAAAAACACCCTGAACTGCGAATTAGTTCTCGAAATGCTGATGAAGCAGCAAAAACTATAAACGACCTTAACAGTAAAAAGTTTGATGATAAAGAGTAGTGTGTTGGCAAAGCTTAGAAAAAGAAAAGATTTGGTATTGAAAAACGGATTGAGCAAACCATGAAGGAGGCTGTGGATACAAGGACAAAATCTACCTTCAAAGAATCCAAATGATTCCGTGTCTGCTGAAGTCATTATCGAATACCTTGCTCCTGACTCTAAACCCTTATGGACAATATTCTTCATCATCCTCTGATATTAGAAATTCTAAGATATCATCGTATCTTTCATTATAAATATCCTCCATATTTCTGAAGGTATTTCCATAATTATTCTTATCTGAGATCATTTACCTCTTCGCGCCATCTATATTACATCAAAAAGGAAACTGTTTAGTTTCGATATTCTGAATACCTTTGAGTTTAAAATAAGAATGTTTTGAAGTAGTGTTGGGAACTGAAGCATGAATTAGTATAATATAATGACACTTGATCAACGTGATTATATTACAGTAAGACATGCTGAGTTTCTAAATGGAACGTGATGATTCACAGATCATAACGTCACCATGTGCAATGTTACACGACTCTTGTATTCTACTTACCCTCTATAAATATCAAGAAAATATTGTCTTGAAGATTCGGTCTTTTCCGAGGTATTCTGGTAATTGACAAATTAAAATCGCGCCATTACGATTTCCTTCTTAGAACATTAACAATGTTCATTCCGAAATTCATATCTGCGAATTCTGGACCATTACAAGCGGTGTTTAATCACAAGAAGAAGAAACGAAAGGACAAAACTCCGAAATAGAAATTGGGGTATAAATCGCAGCAAATAGGAGAGAACATTAACTGTGGATGACAACGATTATAGAAGACAGAAGTAGGGACCTCGAAATATAATAGAAGATATAAAACCCAATAACCACCCAGAAATTATAAACCGTGTATATCAATGTTTATCGCAACATAAAGACACGGGAGAATTAAAAGCAATATAACCCCAAGGGCAAAGTAGAAGTAAGCAGATTCCTCTGGTGGAAGTTGAAAAAGGAGAATAATTGTTGCGATAGTAAGGATAAGGACAAGGATCAGAACTGGATTAAGCATTTTCACAATCTTTTGAATTTGGGAATTGAATATAGGAATGGTAAAAGTAACGGAACAGAAGAAGTTAATTTATAGTGAAATATCTGATAGAAAAATCAAGGCAGATATTCGCATTTAATTAGAGAGATCCTAATTTTCTGATTTACCAAAGAATCAAATCTTTTGGATTTCGAAGATTTTCTTTAAATCCCTTGAATTCTGGAATTCAACCAAGACAACGTCAAAAGTTAAGACGAAACTTTATTTCTCATTTCATTCCTTTTGAGACAGCTTCACTCGTACGCTTCCCATTATCGAATCGTTTTATCTATACTACTCAATGATGATAAAACTTTATTTATCAACCCATATTCGTCATGAAAACATTCTTATTGTTTGCCATAACTACCACATTCAAATTTCAGGACGAAATTTCTTTAACGAGTAGGTACTGTGACGACCCGGAAATTTTCGACCAAATTTAAACTTAATATTATTATATATTTTGACACGATAAGCAAAGTCTCTAATGACGAGTCTCAGAAAGTTGGAACTGTTTCATGTATACATTTTACCTTTAGACTGTGCTCAACGATTCACGAACAATTGTGTGTAAATAAATGTGTACATATAATATAATATAACGAAAGTATATATATTAATTGGAAATAGTAAAATATAACTGAAACATTAGAATTAGGTATGTAAAATAAAATACAATTTAATCAACTGAGTGGAATATGTAAAGTAGTGTATAAAATAATGAAGTTGCTATTAAAATAAATATCTATATATATACATGAATCTATACATAATTAATGTTGTATGTATATTATAATATATATAAAATGTATAAATATTAAATATTATATATATGTTATTATATCATATTAATAAAAAAGACTAAGTACAAGTTAAAATATTAAAGTTATATTACTAACCTTACTTTCATTATAAATGTTAATATTTGTATTATTAATATTACTATATAAAATATATAGAGTTTGATATGTATAAGTTATCATGATTAAAAATTATTATTGTTAGTATTATGATTATTATTGTTATTATTTGTATTATAATTATTATTATTATACCTATAAAGTATTATAAGAATTATTATCATTAGTATTACTATTATTTATAATATTAAGAGTAATATTAATATAGTTATATTTATTAACAAGATAAGTTATAAGTTATAAATACAATTATATAAGTAAAAGAGATATACAAATTTGGATACAAATACAGATACTTGAATATTGAAATATAAACAGATTATAATTAATTGTATAAACCTAAACAAAAACACAGATATATAAATGCAGGGATATATCAAATTTAGACATATAAATACTGAGATAATTCAAGAAAATGCAAATAAAAAAAATAGATATATTCAGGTGCATATGCGAATGATTTATATCACAATCAACTTTCTTCCTTAATTTCCTGCGTTCTGTTTAACTTGTGAGGAGTTGTTGAAAAATTATAGATACAAACAACTACCTATCAATTAGTGTTATTGCACAATCACACACTTATGTTATCTGCTATAGTTCCAAAAGAAACCAAACAGAAAACGAAACCATGAAAACCCCTGTTCGTTACACTTTTAGTTCATAATCCAAATTCGAATGTATTTTCAAAAACTAAAAATGTCATTGTGTTGGGAATCCGTTATTTAATTTTTCTGCAAAGATTCATTCTTCAATTTATAATATTAAGTAAGAATTTTTGAGTCAAAGTTTTCATCTTAAAAAGTCAAAGTTTGTTCATCGATTAAATTCGAACTTTATGTTGTGATTCAAGTCAAATTAATGATTTTTAAAGTTTCTATGAACCATTTGAAACATAATTCGTATGATAATCTTTGGCTAAAACGAAGTGTAAATCGAATTTGAGTTTTCTTTTTTTTTCTTTTTCTTACGACTGCAGTAGCAGTTTTTTCTTGTTCTTTTTCGTTTTTTAGTCAAGCAAGAACTCCTCCTTTCTGATTCTAGGTTGGTTACAAGTCTTAGATTAAACTAGTGGTTCGTTTTCATGATTGATTAACCAATTGGCCGTTCTAGTTTAATTAAGAAGAGGGAAAGAAGGAGACGGTTTAATAAGAGGGATAAATAAAAACAGAATGAAGATATAAACAGAAAATGGGCATAGCCCAGCTGGTTAAAGGGAGTGACGGGTGAGCGGGAGGTCTCGAGTTCGAGTCCCGGCAGGGGCATTCTTTTTGCTGTTTTTTTAAAAAAAAGGTAGCAATCTAATTATTCTTATTATTATTATTTATTATTATTATCATTTATTATTGTTATTGTTATTGTTATTATTAATTGTTGTTAGTATTATATTAAAAATTATAGTATGATTACCATTATTATTATTTTAGTTATTAATAAGTAATATCATCATTACTATTATTATTATTGTTAGTCTTACAAGTATTATTAATAAAGTTATTATTGTTAATTTTATTATTTAAGCATTATCATTATTATTATAAGTATTAGTAATTTTGTTATTAGTAGTAATTTATCATTTTAGTATTATTATTATCATTATGATTATGATTATCATTATCATTATTATTATTATTATGAAAGTAATAAAAATATATTATTTTTACCATTAATATTAGGATTGTTATCCTTTTATAACTATTAGTTTTATCAATATACTTATAATTATTAATATCATATTTACCATTATCATTGTTATAAGTATCATCATTAATATTTACTATTATTACTATGATTATCATTATTTATACTGTTATTATTAAAATTTACTATCAATTTTACTAAAGCTATCAATAAGACTATCAGTATTATTATTATAATTATTATCAATTATCAATAATACCATTATTACTATTAGTATTATTGTTATTAGTATTATCATTAAGTTAACAAACAAAAGATGTTTATAAAATAGATACAGATGTACAAATATATATATATATATATATATATATATATATATATATATATATATATAATACAAAACTTAACTATATAAATATGGTTATTTACTTTATATATATATATATATATATATATATATATATATATATATATATATATATATATATATATATATATATATATAAAATGATGACATATATAGGTTAATAACATAAAAAAAAAATTATATCACTAATGATAAATACATATATATTTGTTCGATTACGATTATGTGTATTAATAAATATACAAATGTTATAGGTTCGTGAATCCGAGGCCAACCCTGCATTGTTCACTTGTTCAATGACGTCATATGTATTTTTACTACAAAATACAGTATAGTGAGTTTCATTTGCTCCCCTTTTAAATGTTTTTGCAATATATATTTTTGGGACTCAGAATACATGCGCTATTTTTATAACTGTTTTACGAAATAGACACAAGTAATCGAAACTACATTATATGGTTGAATGATCGAAGCCGAATATGCCCCTTTTTGCTTGGTAACCTAAGAATTAGTAAACCGATCTACTAATTGACGCGAATCCTAAAGATAGATCTATTGGGCCTAACGAACCCCATCCAAAGTACCGGATGCTTTAGTACTTCGATGTTGTTTTTATCATGTCCGAAGGATTTTCCGGAATGATAGGGGATATTCTTATATGCTTCTTGTTAATGTCGGTTACCAGGTGTTCAATCCATATGAATGATATTTTTGTCTCTATGCATGGGACGTATATTTATGAGAACTGAATATGAAAATCTTGTGGTCTATTAAAATGATGAAAATTATCGTTTATGATAAACTAATGAACTCACCAACCTTTTGGTTGACACTTTAAAGCATGTTTTTTTCTCAGGTATGAAAGAAATCTTCCGCTGTGCATTTGCTCATTTTAAGGATATTACTTGGAATCATTCATGACATATTTCAAAAGACGTTGCATTCGACTCGTTAAGTTCAACAAGATTATTATCAAGTCATTTATAGTTTGGATATATTACGAAATGATATGCATGCCGTCAACTTTCGATGTAATGAAAGTTTGTCTTTTTAAAAACGAATGCAATGTTTGTAAAATGTATCATATAAAGGTCAAGTACCTCACGATGTAACCAAATGTAATGTATTCGTCCAGATGGATTAGGACGGGGCATTAGAATTGGTGTCATGGCCGTGATCGTCATGGAACTCGCAGTATTTTGTTTTATCCCGCTTACCAAATTCTGTCAGCGGGATTGGAACCGCGAAGGTTGCACACACTGGTTCGGTGGCCAGAATCTCTTTTGGTGTTTTGGATAGACTTTTGAGCAGCGCATAGTTCTGATTATTAATGCCGCGCTGATTATTGTTTCGAAAACCACTACTTGTTCGCCCTTTATCATTATTATAGGACCACCACTAGGGTATCTTCCGCGAGAGCTGTTACCGCGGTTTTGATCACGCGAAAGATCATCACCGTCTTTCCTTTCGTTGCGTGAGCTAGCTTTGGGAATATCATTATCTTCGCCAATCCGCATATAATCATGGCATTCATTAAGCGCTTCAGAATAAGTTGTTGGCACCGTGTGGCACAGACGCCTGATCAGCGTTGGATGACACTCCGTACTTATACCATGTATTAGTCTAGAATTTTGATGCTCCGGTTTTAAGTCCGGTATGCGCAAGCACTCATTAGTATATCTCGTGAGAAATTCGCCCAAAGATTCCTCGGGCTTCTGTACAATATCATGACATTCGATATGAGTGCGTTTGCGCGGCCTTTGATTTTGATACTGCAGCAAGAACTTTGTCCGCAAATCCATGAATCTGGATATGCTACCTGCTGGAAGTTTATTGAACCATTCGCGCGCAATGCCCTGCAACGTCATGAGAAATATCTGACATGCAACCGGATCAACCCACCCTTTGGTACGCATTGCGCCTTCAAAACGCTGCAGGAAATCATCTGGATCAGTCAAGCCATTGTAGGTACCTAACGTGTGAGGTATCTTTGGTGCTGATGGAAATGGATACGCGGTTATATGCGGAGGAAACTTATCAAAAGTGGTTGGTAGCTCAAAGGGTGGTCTAACAGGATCCCCTTTGAGTCCTGCGAAGAAACGCTTCATCATATCCTGAACAAAATGAGGTTGCGAAAATAATTGGACCGTGTCAGGAGGTGCCGCCTGCATAAATTGGCTTGCGAGATTCGCCTGCCCCGGAATATTTTGCCAAGGTTGCCCCGGCGTCTGCGGATATAACCAAGGCTGCTGCGTTGGAAAAAGAAGGCAGGCTTGACGGCGCAGAGTATACAGGTGGCTGAAAAGGTGCCGAAACCTGTGGCGCAGATGCCTGCGAGACCTGAGGATATGCCGTTATGAGTCTAACCGTATGTGCAGTGCTTTGCTATTCTGCAGTTATCGGCGTCCAATGAGAATTGGCGTCTGAAATGACACTGAATCCCCAACTATTAAGTAATGCTTGCGCATCCGCAGGGGTTAGAAACTGTGAAATTGGGCGCGGCGGCTGCCAAGGCTGCAGTGGTGTAAATGACGAATTCTGCAGACAACCTTGCGTCTGCAGAGGGATTGAAACCGTGGTGCTGTAAATAGGCACCTCGCCGCAGCATACTACATGTGGGCCTACAGTTTCGCCGCTAGTGCCTGCAAAGATAACTCTTGGATCCACTGCAGAAAAATCTAGCCGCGTGGTTGTAACCGGCGAGTTTGCCCTTGGCGGTGTAATTCCATCCGGGAATATCGGCTTATACCTTCGGAAAGGTTCGCCGGACACGGGTGGGGGGTAAGGCGTGTATCCCGCCCCCGTAGTCATAGCTTGCGTCTGCTGATTACCAGACGGCGTGTTCTGGTTGTCCGTTTGAGTACGTTCCGATGATTCCCTAGAAGTCATGATTCTGTTAAAGAAACAAGAAATTCGAGAATTTTGTGAGTAATGAGCTTTATAATTCAAAACTTTAAAAGAAAAAACAATTAAACACGTCTTGAATTAGTTCAGCTCTCAATGAAAGCACCACTTGATCGTGCGTATATTTTCCAAGAGGCTAATATGAGTGTTCAATACGTTTAAAAGAGGTTTAAGGATCTTAGAACTTAGCTCTCCGGTCCGGCTACCGTGAATAACCCTGGCCGACATGATGATGTCGGCGAGGTGGCTAGGTGATTAAGTTCACCTTCGATGACGGTCGTCGATCGAAGGCCCGAATAAGGTTGTAGGAAACCGTCGAGAGTGACTAACCTGTTAACCTTTGATGAATGATGATAATGATTACGTATTGTGAGCCACGTAAATGTGATGTCCCTGGAATGATAATTAGGGTTAGTATATATAGGCAAACCCTAATTCTAGAATCATCCAAGGTCATGATAATTCTTTCCATAACAAACTCCCTGAATCTCGGATATAATTATGGAAAAGATATTTAGGCTTGATGGCCAAGTAACCGCCTTTCCGGGAACAAAGGCATTCAATACGCTACCGCATACCGCATATAAAGTACATGTGTACGCACGCTAGCGATTGCCCGCGTACGTATAGAATGCGCATGCGGGTTGCGGTATCATTAAAACATGAAACGATAATGAGTCAACTAACTCTCTTTAACTTTCATAAAATATAAAAATAAAATCTATAGAATGAAAAATGTAAACGAAGCAAGTTTGGTGACTCAAAACATATACACGGTTTCTCAATATATAAATATTATATATAAAATTGATGTGATAAACATTATATATAAAATTGACAGATTGTTTGATGGCAAATATCTTCAGAAGATAATAAAACATGATTTATGCGTAGCAATAATGGAAAGCTCATATATATTACTAGTATATGTGATCTAATACGAAGTTAATTAATATGTATATATAGTTAGATTCCGTGAGAAATGACCGGGATACCCGAC
Organism: Rutidosis leptorrhynchoides; assembly: GCF_046630445.1. Classification (NCBI taxonomy): domain Eukaryota; kingdom Viridiplantae; phylum Streptophyta; class Magnoliopsida; order Asterales; family Asteraceae; genus Rutidosis; species Rutidosis leptorrhynchoides. Next base: position 17,149,858 of record NC_092338.1, read on the forward strand.
ACCTGACAGTTAGTGAGTAAATGAACCCGTAAGATATGGGTTCAAGTTTGGGTTTAAGTTATTCAATCGGACATGTAATTTTCTATATCCAGCTCAAACCCGACTCGATGCTATATGTAACTAAATCTCGTTTACTTTTAATAATTTACATGTAATGAAATGAATTTCATATTAATTTAGATTGTTCAAGTAATTGTTTGCTATAATGAATTTTAAATATATGTTTACTTTTTAGGCTTCACAATTTAGTCCACTCATTCATTTTAATAATTGATTTTTTATATGTAATGAAGATGATAGTGGCCTTTCTCCCTATTCTTATCAATAGCTCACGTGTACCTGGTGAAAACTAAATCGATGTAATGAACGATAATAATCGTGATGAATGATAATATTATCATTCATCAAAACGAGTGATGAATGATAATATTATCATTCATTACTCATTTGAACAACTTGTTCTTTTTTCTTTTATAATTTTTGTGTTTTCTTCAATTTGCATATTAAGAGACCTTAGAAAAATAATTCTTTTTTAGAAAAAAAAAATATATATGTATATGTGACATAATGTGGGTAAAGAAAAAAATAGCTGTTAAAAAATCTGTAAAAAAACTTGACCTTTTTTTGCTTGTGATCATATACTAACTACTAGTTATATACGAAGTATACGACATAATTTGAGTAAATAAATAAATAAAAATTTTAAAAAAAAATTATAAAGAAGTTTGACAAAATTTATGGTAGTCGGAGTATTTAAACTTTTTTTAAAATTGGGAAGGGGAAAAATTGAAAAATTTGGAAGCTAAAATCGTTAAAAGATAATGGGGGTTGAACATGAAAATTTAGCTAGGACTAAAACTGAACAAAAGAAAGTTAGAAGGAAGAAAGTGTAAATAATAACAGACTTAAAAAAAAATAAAAAAAATTTGATATGATATACGTAACAGTAACTCCAAACCTTGTAAATCAGTCCGAACCTTCCACTTGTCACTCAAGACTATATACAAACTTTCCCATTTTTTATTTTATTTTTTTTTTTTGCGAAAAAAACGAAATTTTATAACCATTTTTTTTTTTTTTGAAAAGAGAAAAAAGTACAACATACAAAAGACAATAGACAAATGCGGGCAGAGTTCGAAGACAGTCTACTAAACCTAACTACGAAGATTTTTTTTGAAAAGAGAAAAAAGTACAACATACAAGAGACAATAGGCAAATGCGGGCAGAGTTCGAAGACAGTCTACTAAACCTAACTACGAAGACATTGAGCATACGCTAACTAAACTCGAACTCCACTGAAACTCAACGGACAAACTACACGCAAGAAAATAAGAGACTAAAAAACAACCAAAACAAACAAAACCTGAACTCCATTAACTGATATCGTGTACCTCATGCCAAGTGGTGTTAGTATCGATTTCATCTCCCACACAAACCTTTAACGAAAAGGATGAACCATCTCCGCCCCCATCCGCCCCCATCACCGCTTATAGATCTCGTTGAATTGAAACTGTGCAATTTAAACTGTTTGAAAAAACCTCTATTTAAAAACACTAGCTGAGCTAACATAAAAAAAAAAAAAAAAAAAAAAAAAAAAAAAAAAAAATTGAAGAAAAATGACAAAATATGGAATATATATCTACTACCTCAAAACCCGTGAAAACAGATACACGTAGCACTATTTTTTTAGGGGATGATTCTCACACACACTTTTTTGATCCTCACACACCAATTTAAAGAAATGGAGTATTATTAGAAAAGTAAAAGGTTAAAATAGGTGTGTGAGGATCAAAAAATGGTGTGTTAGAATCATCTTCTATTTTTTTACAAGTGCTTATAATTTATAAAACACTTTTCGAATAGAAACACAGATTCATTCCAGAAACCATGCGACCCAGATTTCGTCCGTTTGTTTACTCCCTAAAATTTCAAATCTTTCCACAATCCAAACCTCAAATTATCAATTTCAAACACAACCGGTCTCTGTTCATCTTTCAACAAAATTTAATTTCAAGCTTCCGCTATTTTCACAATCTAAATCCAGAGAATTGCAGTGACACCGATCCAACTACAGATGAACAATCTTATATGAACAACGAAGCCCTTGAAATCCAAACCCTACTTAAGCAAATCACCCCACAGAAACCCATTAACGAAATTGAACAATCGCTTACTCAATTAAAACCTTCTCTAGATGAAGATTTAGTGCTCAATGTGCTTCGTCGACATCGTTCTGATTGGAAATCAGCTTATGTATTCTTCAATTGGGTGTGTAATACAAGCGGGTATTCACCTGGAACTGGTTCTTACAATGAAATGCTCGATATTTTAGGCCGAATGAAGCGTTTTAATGAAGCATCCCAACTGCTCGACGAAATGTCTAAGAGAAGTAAACCTTTGATTAATGAACGAACTTACGGCATTGTAGTGAATAGATATGCTGCAGCGCATAAGATAGAGGAAGCCATTGAGTTTTTTTATAAGAGAAAACAGTTTGGGCTTGAGCTTGATTTAATAGCATTTCAGACGCTTTTGTTATCGTTATGTCGTTATAAGCATGTTGAGGCAGCAGAGTTTTTATTCCACTCGAAAAAGAATGAGTTTCGGCATAATATAAAGACTATGAACATTATTCTTAACGGGTGGTGTGTTTTGGGTAGTTTACGTGAAGCGAAAAGGTTTTGGAATGATATCATTACATCTAAATATAAACCTGATAGGTTTACGTACGGTATCTTTATCAATTCATTGACAAAAGCGGGAAAGATTAGTACTGCGGTTAAGTTGTTTCAAGCAATGTGGGAAAAAGGGTGCACCCCGGACGTGACTATTTGTAACTGCATTATCGACGGGTTATGTTTCAAGAAACGAATCCCTCATGCTCTTGAAATTTTCAAAGAAATGAACGAACGAGATTGTAGTCCAAATGTGGCTACTTATAATTCTCTTATTAAGCACTTATGCAAGATTCGAAGAATGGAAAAAGTGAACGAGCTTTTGAATGAGATGATACAAAAAGGTGGTGATTGTTTACCGAATGCTAGGACTTATGGGTACTTGTTGAACGTTGCGAAAAATAGGGACGAAGTTGATATAATTTTGAAGAGTATGGCGAAAAGTGGTTGTTTGATGATGGCGGATAGTTATAATTTGTTGCTGAGGCTTTTTATGGGGTGGGATGATGAAGAAAAGGTAAAATCGACGTGGTTAGAAATGGAGAAAAATGGGTTGGGACCAGATCAGAGGTCGTATACGATAATGGTGCATGGGCTTTATGATAAGGGTCGGTTTGAAGAAGCGTTATCGTATTATAACAAGATGATATCGAAGGGAATGGTTTCCGAGCCAAAAACTAAGTTATTAGTTGATGCTATTAATATCAAGTTAAGTAACAAAGATCACAAAAGTGACCATAACATTTAGCTTCAGGTAATGCGTATTTTTGTAATATGAGTAGTTATTTTTGGCATACGCGATCAGTTTGTCGATAGTGCTGATTGTAACAGTGTTCCGAAATTTTGAACAAAACCCTGCCATATGGAGTGAAAAACATTGTAAATAAAAAGACCATATCCTTGGTTTGATTACAGTGGTAACTTCAAAAGAACAATAATATACAAGATAATTCCAATTTTTAGTAGTATCTTTATAAAGCAAACTAATAGGTAATACATGGAAAGTAATCAGCTCTGTGTATCAAACACCTTCCACTAAAAGAAACGAAAATCGCAAACAACATTTTCATAAGCAGGATGCAAAAATAGTTCAATATAAACAAAAAGATATAACTATAAAAGTAATAGCTACTGAAATACAAATACAGTTACCGTTTATCACGACAAAACCATAACTCTCTGAGAATATGCCTGCAGCCCAACTACAATGAACGCCTGAATTAGAAGTACATCAACAACATAAGATCAGTTGGGTGGTTCTTTATAAAAACAGCGTAGGATCTATTACAGAATTGCGCTTATAAAGAATGTTTATATATGGCAGTTTCTAGTAAATCCATTGTCAGTGCCACCAAGCTGTTGATCATCACCGATGGTTCAAAAGCTGGCCTGCTTAATTTGCCACTTAAAAGTTAACATTCCCCAAAAATTAAATCAATTACAATACCAGTATGTATCTCTATGACTTTATATATTCATGTAATGTATCATTTGAAAGATAATACAGAGTAGATATTTTTGTTAGCCGATTAGTTAGTATTAATTATGTGTTAGCCCAATGAAATATCTACGTTAGGGCTTGGCCCAAGTATATGACTATATATTCATTCAGGTAATTAGGGGTGTTCATCGGTTTGGTTAAAACCATTTAAACCGAATACCAAATCGAAACCAAATCAAAAAAATCCAAACCGAACTTATAAAATGATTTTCGGATCGAGCGAAACCGAAAACCGAATTCAAATTTGGTTTTCAGTTCGGTTTTTGGTTTTGAAATTTCTTAATTTGGTTAACCGAAAACCGAATATAAAACCGAATTTAATTTAGAAATTATTAAATAAATATATTAAGTTATTAATATTATTGTATACATGTGTTAGATATATGATTTGAGTAGATAATTTACATTTTCAAGTCAAATTTTGTTTACTCGATTTGAAATTCTATTTAAATTATTAATTCACATTATTTCTAATTTCTTTCTTTCTGTATTCTTATACATATAACCAATTCAAATCGATTTTCTCTTGGTTATTGATTTTGTTTATTTTTTCAGATATAATATGTATTCTGTTATGATATTTTATAAGCTAATATAAACTTATTGTAATTTATAAATTTGTATATATACGTTCGATTATATTACAAAGTTAATACAATAATGTTTGTTTAGGAAAAAAGGTAAAAAAAAATTGAGTTTTAAAGTTCGGTTTTAACAGAAACCAAACCGAAAACCGAATTTGAATTCGGTTTGGTTTTGGTTTCGGTTTTGATATTTGAATTTGGTTTTGGTTTGGTTTTCGGTTTTGATTTTACAGTTTCAAAACCAAAAAAACCGAACCGAATAAATCGAAAACCGAACCGATGAATACCCCTACATGTAATGTATCATTTGAAAGATAATTGCAAACAATACCAGTTATCATAGTATCAGGTCCAACCCTAAACTTACAAACGGTTCGGGCTTTACTAACATTACCCTAGACTATGCCTTAAAATCAAGACTCGTATTCTAAAAGTTGGGTCCATTGGGATTGGGTTTCGAGAAAACAAATGTAATGGGTCTGATATAACCCATCTTTAGTGTCCGTCTAGACTCGTTCTCATTTTATATGAAAAATTGAATAATAATAACAAAATAAAACAAAAAGAACTTAAAATTGAGACCCGTTCGACCCGACCCAACCCAACCCTTTTGGACCCCCCGTTTGAAAAATGAGACCCGTTCGACCCATGACCCATTTTGACGTATACCCGTTTGGTTCTCAACCTGACCCGTTTTCTAGGCATATCCTAGAGGCCTAGACTAATAGTTCATTGTAAAATAAAGAGCTAGTAGCAAAATAATACGATGCTCATAATCTGACCTATGTTTTATAATGACTACTTGCACACACAAAGCACAAGACAAATGCACTTGTGATTAGAATACTGGTTATTCTATAAAAGTGCACCAAAGCAACCATTATTTAGTCTTAAAAGTATGTTCGCTAGTTGCTACTTATGATTAGAAAAGACAATTTGACTAGAAATTAGCAGCAGGACCGAATCTTTGCTAAAAACAACTTTACTCTAATCTATGAGTTGTGATTACACACACACTCGGCCCATATTGAAAGAGCGATCTTCACATGATGCAATATTGAAACCAACACTATTATTTATTTATATATTCAAAGAATCAGCTTTGAAAGTCACATGTCCGACAATAGTTCTGTTTTAAGATACTTTGAAAGAAACTTAATTCATCTGTTGGAATAATTTATAAAACACTACCAACGTGAAGCATAAACTTAATCCATCTGTAGAGACTCTGTAGTTAGTCTCTTGTTTACTGCTTTCGAGCTCTGATTGTTCTTGTTTCTCTTTTTCTCTTTTTGAGAAAAAAATTTTGTTTATACAAAGTTTTCTTTATTTTGCCAAAATAAATAAATAAACTTAATTTATCCGTTCGAGTTTCCGTCCGAACATACGTGTATACGTAGTGAATGATCGGGTGGGTGGGTTATTCCTCCGTTTTATAATTTCAAATACTTGTCTTTCAAGAAAAAAACAAACATGAAGCATAAATAACTAGTACAATCCAAACACAAAACAAGTATTCCTTTCCATACTTTGTTCATGATCATTTCTTCTAAAACATTCTATTTTCACAAATTTAAGATTTTTTTTTTCTCACAAATGCATTTTACTGTTTTGCCTCCATTTCAAGAATCGTTTATTTCCACTAGATCTTGAGTATAACTTACTCTATGATTAGAAAAGACAACTTTACTATAATTTGGCATAATGAACTTATGAACAAATCTTTGCCAAAAAACTTAATCTAATCTATGAGTTGTGATTAAACATACTTCAGCCCATATTGCAAGAGTGATTATCACATGATACAAATAAAAAAATTTAAAACCAACAGTCCTTTACATCTAGAAATATGTTGTAAGATTGTAAGAATCAGCTTTGCAGTTCACATGTCCGACAACGGTTATATTATACTACAAATATGTTAATACATTCAACATTACAAACATGATGCATAAACTACTTGTAAACTATAATCACTACCTGCATTAAGTAATTGTACAATGCATACCCAAAATCAAGTATGTCCAAGAATCTGTTTTTTCAATACCAATTATACAAATCCAACCGCAACACATATGAGCTTAAAAACCTAACCCAGCCATGCCTATGCCAAAAGAAGCCCGGCGCGGTGGCTCGAGCTTGTTTTTCCAATAACAAGCGTCCGGTTTTAGTTTTGCAGCTGCGGTTCTCATTGGCTCTGAGTTACATCTAGTCAGTACAAGCGGCTCGTATCCCATTGTGTTCACTAACTTCTGCTCCAAAACTGACGGCCTTGTAGGAAATGAATACGAGGACCGAGCCGGTTGGTGCAACCCTGGTTCGCTTTGAACCGCATTCATTTTCATCACATGATTGTCATGCTCTTTAGTAGTCACATCGCTAGGACTAGAAGAAGCTTTGACCTTTGACTCTTGTTGACCCTCAATCGATTCGACTAGCGTCTGTGTTGGCTGTGGCGGCGGCTGTGGCGGTTTCTTCTTATTCGACCTCCTTCGAATGAAGTCGCTACTGCATACCCATGTCTCTTTTGATACTTCCATTGATAACTTGGGCTCATACATCATCAACAACAAACATTCAGGCATTGGTTTGCTAGTATTTGTGTCTTTTTTCTCATTTTCTTCCTCTAACACTTCATTTTCTATTATTTCTGACTCCATGACGATTTCTTCATGGGATTCATCATCAGGAAAAAATTCTGTGACCATATTTTGATATTCTTCTTCAAATACTTTGACTTTTTCAATGTTTGACTCCCCTGTTTCATTTTCTTGAATGTCTTCATATAATTCTTCTTGAGCATCTTCCATATCATCATCCTCACCCTCTTCTTCTTCAACTTCTTGATCTTCAATTTCTTGATGTTCAATTTCATCAAATAAAGTATCAAGATAGAACCTTTCTTCTTCTTCATTGATTTCCAAACTTTGTTCTTGATCATTTTCTTCTAAATCACACTCTTTTTTCTTAATTTCAAGATTCATTTCCACATTATCTTCTAAAACACTCTGTTTTGCCTCCATTTCAAGATTCATTTCCACATTTTCTTCTGGAACACTTTGTTTGACCTCCTCTTCCTCAATTTCAACTATTTCTTCACTACCTTCACATTCTTGATTCATAATTTCACCTAAAGCCATAACCTTTTTCTCTTTTTCAACCCAAAAATCTTCTTCATGAACCTCATTTTCTTCAATTTCCTCCTCACTATCAACAAATTCATCATCTTCTTCATCATTTATATCATAACTCGGTTCCCAAAACCGATTCGCAAGAGCTTCCATCATCAAAGGATCAGATCTACACCTCATTAACAACAAGGCATTTTTAGGTGGTACACAAATACTCACCCTACCTTCATCCATACTCCCCATAATACTATCATCCACAATCTCCAAATCTTGAAACACATGCCTCCTTACATACCCACCATCCACGTCACCATCCACGTCACGACCACCAACCAATTCCATATCTCTCCTATCACCACCACCATCACCATCTTGCAACGCCACCAACCACCGTGCAACCACCGCGCCACAAGACCCCTGCCTATCAACACCTTCATCTTTTTCTTTATTTTCCAAACTTGTATTTGAAGAACAAGAACTCCTACAAGGAAACAAACAACTAACTTCTGAACCAAAAGTCCTTAACGCTTCACAAATGGTCAAAGGTATATGAACCCACTTCTGATTATTCCCATTATTAATACCATTACTATTCTCAAAACGTTGTCGTTGAGAACGAGAATGATCAAATTTTCTCAAACTGTTGACATTTTTAGCATGTTTTTTCTTTGATTTAACTCTAACTTGACCAATGCAAGTAACTTTAGGTGAAGATGGTTCTGGGTTATCAAACCCACACCCTCTCTTTTTTCCGGGGGTCGGAAACATCGCCGGAGACGCACCACCTTTGATACTACGACTGTGTTTCAGCCTGCGGCTGAGTGAAGTAGTTAAGGTGGATGGTACTGGTTGGTTTCGGATTGATCCGGCCCGACCCGGGCTGAGAATTGATGATCTTGAAGACATTTTTATGGAGGATGAAGAAGTGAAAAGTTGTTGAGTTGAAGATGTGGATTTATTATTGGTGTAGTTCGTGAAGTGTCATGTCATTAATTCGGAGAGTTTGATTGAGTGAATTTGATGTGTAGATATAAAAGATATGAACGAAGGAATGAATAAATTTGGTAATTGTTGTTGTTGGAATGAGATAACCGTAAGAGGAATGAAGTAGTGGGTGAAGGAAGTTGGGGGGTATTATACCACCTTGTTTCATAGAGTGTTCACCAAAATCTAAAAAAAATATTTAGATAATAAATTTTTTAAGATTTTGAAAATTTCTTAAACTCATCGTTAACATGCTTTAAATCATTATAAATAACGTTTATCAATTACTTACTAGTAATTTTTAACACGCAATTATCAAGAAGCACTACTAGAAAATCGTTTATTCGCGACGACACCTTTCTGGACAATAGCATCCGGGAAAGTCGACTACACGGCAAAAAAAGTTGCTTTTCTGCCCCACTTTTTCCAAAAACGTTGACCAACTTTCCCGGACGATCACATGTCGTCCGGAAAGGTAATTTTCATAAAAAATGGCTCCAAAAATTTTGCGGGGTTTTTCTTTCTGACGACATGTCGTTCGGAAAAGCTTCTGGGACGACATTGCTAGCTGATTGTTTTGCCTATTTATACACCTACACACCATTACTAAACTCATCAACTCAAAACTTATTTAAATTTCTCAACTTAAAAATGTTAACGATTTCACCGATTATTGTCTCATTTGATGTGTATTACGGTAGTAAATTCCGTAATGAAAATAAAGAGTACGATTATACGCGTGGTTCGAAAGCTTCTTTAGAAGAAATTGAAGTTCGCGACCTTGGTTTAGAGGATTTGTTAGAATTCTTGAAAGAAAAAGTACCGTTTGAACACACTGACGTGCTGTATTTTGAAGATGATTGTGTTCCGAGAATTGTCCGATACGTATCGTCGTACCGAAGAACAGTGGTGCGGTATAAAAGAAACCGTCAATTGGCGTTACAGACGAATTTCTCTTTATTTACTTTTGAAAGATGAAGAAACTTTTACTGTGTTTTAGTTTAATTATGTTGTTTTTGTAATATTTTATTGTGTTTCAGTTTAATTATGTTGTTGTTTTAATATTTTATTGTGTTTTAGTTTAATTATATTGTTGTTTTAATATTTTATTGTACTTTCTATTAAATGAATGAAAAATCACAGTTATATACGATTTCTAACAGAGTTACTGAAATTAAAACATTGCAACTACGAGCAACATCATACAAAGTTACTGAATTAAATCACATTACAACGACGAACATTAAAAGGAAATCATACAAAGTTGCTGAAATTAAATTACACTAATAACGACAAGCATCTGAGTTGTTTTTAATAGAATGTTTTTTAACAATAGCTTTTTTATCGTTTTTTAATGATAGCTTTTAATATTGTTGTTAACACATACAAATTCATAATAGGTTTTGTACACTCCTTATCTTTTTTTATATTAATATAATATATAGCTTGCTTTTTGGAAAAAAAAAACACATATAAATTCATTGTTAAATTATCATTTACGATTACATAATTATACGGGTTTCCTCCTGAACACGCAGTTGGGGTGGGTATAGCAACTGCGGAAGATGATCGTTTGGGTGGTTAAGTCCCCTTAACTAACTGCTATAAAAAAATTATACAGTTATTTTATCCATGCAAATACTCCGTAATAACTAAGACCAGGTAACTCTTTTAAATCCCATCTATAATTTGAGTGATTTCTTTTACTGATATCAGCTGTTTAATTCTCATTTTGAATAAACAGTAAGAAAATGTGTGTGAGAGAGTGTAGAGAGAGAAACTGTGAGGAGAGTGTGAGGAATGCGAGGACGGGCACGGCAAGCTACGGGGGGAAGTACAACGGTGACTACGGTCATCAAGGCAAGTGGTCGGGCGGAAACCAACTGACTTCGTTCATGTTCTTCAACTTCTCGGAAGATTGGAAGGTGGTAGACTTGTGGAAAGCATTCAAACCTTATGGGGCGGTCAGGGATGTTTTCATCCAGAACAAAAGATTGCGTGGTGGTGAACGATTTGCTTTCGTTCGTTTCGCGGAGAAACTGCAAGAAATCAGAACTCAAAGGCAAAGGGTCGTTTAGGGGTGGATAGGAGTAGAAACAGACCACCTGCCACTCTAAGAACATATGGATTTTGTGATGATAGAAAGTTTTGTGATGTTGTGGGGAGGCATAAAGACCTAAGAACTATACTAAGCAATACGAAATTTGAAGGTGCTAGGAGCACAGCTGCAGCTGCTCCGGTGGCTAATCCAAAAGAGGTGGTGATTGATGACCAAAATTGCAATGAAGAGGTTCTTAGAAATGCTATTTGTTGTGAAGCCATTACCTTGGAGGTCATTCACAACATCGATCTTATCTTGAAAGAAAAAGGTTATATCGATCTGCAAGTGAAACTTTTGGGTGGTCTTGGGATGATCCTCATATTTAACTCGAAGGGAGATGCATCGAAGGTGATTGACCAAAACAATCACCCCTTAAGAAACTGGTTTCACAAGCTAGCGTGGTGGGATTCTCGCAACTGGCCGGAAGATAGGATGACTTGGTTGCAGATTATTGGTGTGTCGGTCCACTGTTGGACGGAAAAGACCTTCACTTCAATTGCCGAATGGTGGGGAACGGTGTATGAACTTGATAACTGCAAACTGACCGGGAACCAAAAACTCAACTATGAGCGGTTTTTCGTGAAACTAAATAATCCTGAGGTGGTGAACGATGCATTAAAACTCAAACATCGTTCTTGTAATTACTTTATCAACATTAAGGAAGAAGAGCAAAAGTGGCCGGTTTGGGGAGACGACGAAGAAGAGGGTGAGAAACAAAGCTTCTTTTCAGACTGCAGCTCCGATTATGTAGACTCCGATGAAATCTCGAGTAGTGGTGAGGAAGAAGATGATGGTTTCGAAAAAATTAACTCACAACATAAATCCAGACATGAAAATACCTCTGAATCGGTCCACTGTGGACTGTGGTAGTCCTGATAACTCCGGTAACACTGCCGGAGATTTTAACCAGAACGATAAATTTGGGGTAAACGTTGATGTCACTGTAAACGGCGGTGGGGACCAACCTTATGCGGAAAATTTGGAGGTGGTGATGGAGACCTATGAGAAAAGTCTTCTTGGAATTACAAAAGGTTGTGCAGACTCATGGAAAAAACCTGCAGACAATTGCCCTAACCCTAATTTGGATACAAGTCAAAACGTGGGTGCAGGGCGTGGGGTCGGAAGGAATTTGTGTGGTCAACGAGATAGTGACAACCATAGGATTACTAGTGGGGACAATTTATCTGCAAATGGTAATTGGGTTAACCCACCCCAAAATAACCTCTCGGATCTGGTAGAAAACATTTTGGGCCCGGCTAAAAATCAATCTCAACCCATTAATGATGATTGTGGTATTGCAAAGGATGGTGGACAGTCTGTGTATACGGGTGGGGCCTCTGATGATATGAATTTACCTGGATATGGCCAAAACGGATGGTTTTAATTGTGCGGTGTCGTTAGGTCGCAACACGTCAGAATTAGCTGTCACAAGGGCGAAATAGTTTTATCATTTATATTTAGCTGGGGTTCCTAGCTATAACTCACCTACTTGTCTTCCTTTTAACAAGTAAGTGGTAAATATAACTCAGATTCGTATTTTTGTATGTTTGCTAAGTAATGTGGGACAAAAGTGCCCATACAATTAACCCTAGTGACAAGAGGTGATAGATTAAGAAAAACGGTAATTTAACTTATAAAGATAAAGATAGATAGGTATGGAGAATAGAATTCTGAAGGAGAAATATCACAAGAGTTTGATTTCCTAGGATAAACACTAAACCTTAATCAACTGGGTTATAAACCTAACTGATTTGTCACTAAGAGTTTAGGCCTTGATGATTCTGGCTAAGACGGATATCCCTACTCCCAACGTTAACCTAAAGGGTTTAAACGACCTTATGGATAGAATCCTAGGTACATGAACAAAGTGGTATACCCAATAAAGGAAAGTCTCAGCTTTTCTTAATCCTAGTTGGTCTAACTAAAGCAATATTCTACCACTTAATCACTATGCTATGCCTTGACATTAACAGATGTGCAATCTTAGATAATCTAAGGTACTGCTAATTGGGTTAGAGGTCTCTCCTTTACGATCATTTATTCAACCCCGGATCATCTTACAACATCTCAAGAACATTGCTTTTGACGCGAATCATGCTTTTGAGCAAGCTAGTGTTCACTGAACTCTCTGTTGCTAACTCTAATCACAACCTAAATGGGCAGCTCTTCTATGACGAATAGGTGGTTATTCGTACGTAGGTACTATATCCCTATTGTGACGTTAAGCATACATAACTACTTACCTTGTACCCTAGGGTTGATCAGGTCCTAATACTAGGTTATAGCCACGTGAATAAGTGAAAAGGGTGATCCGTAAATTAAACTTCTAAACCGTCATGGTTTCAGCATAACAGTATGATAAGTCTCAGATAAAGTATTCAACATATAATAACATCTGTAACAGATAGATAATCATGCAAGATGAAAGCAACTTAAGATAATAAGATAACTTCATTAAATTAAGGAAAGCGTTCACCGTTTACAGACGAGAGTCGAGATCTGGACCATTACAAGTGCTGACATCCTCTAGACCGCTCCTATTACAATCTTCGGCGTTCGCCTCCGGGTACTTAATTTCCCGCTCGGAGGTGAGAAGGCCTTGAAAGCTCTAGTGAGAGAAAGTGTATTGTAGTGAGAGAGTGAAGAGAGGTGTGTGGAAATTGGATGACAAAAAGCCTTTAAATAGACACAAAATTTGCCTGCAAATGGCTAGCAGGCCGTTTGGCAGGCCGTTTGGCAGGCCGTTTTTGGAGGCCGTTTGCTAAGGCAAGCCGTTTATCGAGCCCATTTGCTCTGACCATTTGGCAGGCCGTTTGCCATACTGGTAAGCCATTTGGTAAGCCGTATGGCAGGCCGTTTGCTTGTCTGGTCAACCTGATTTCACTGGATTGTAACTTGATTTCTTGTCTTTCACCGTTTTCGCTCTAGAATCTTCGTTTTAGCTCCGTTTCTCTTGATTCTTTTTGCATTGTCTTCGTAATTACTTTATCTACAAATTTAACCAAAAAAGAGATTTTTTTGCCGACAAACTTTTGAACTTTATGCTTTTGGGACTCAATATCGGGGGTAAAAACATGACTTTTTAGCCGATATCAAATATCCCACACTTAGACTTTGCTTGTCCTCAAGCAAACTTTCGAACTTTAAACAGCGAGGACTTTTATTCGTAGTGATCGGGTTGTCTTTGTTCCGCAAGACGGAAGAGCGAAAACTTAGTTTTATTCCTTTTGCTATTCTCAAACCTTTTTCCGCAAGCATGAGGGGAGGTTACATAACTGAGGCTATCTCACTCGGGTCACTCATTTTACTAAAGTGTTTAGGGTGTCCTATAGTTCTAAGAAATGAAGTCACTCTTAGCCAGTCATTCTTACACTCTTCGTCATAGTCTTGATCAAGACTCAAATCTTCATCACTTTTTTAAGAGAATTTTCAGTTATCGACTCAGCTTGGATTGTGAAGAGATGGGGATTTGTGAAATGTCCCGTTCTTATTGATTAAAAACGTTCCATATTAATTGATTTCGTTGTGAGGTTTTGACCTCTATATGAGACGTTTTTCAGAGACTGCATTCATTTTAAAACAAACCATAACCTTTATTTCATCAATAAAGGTTTAAAAAGCTTTACGTAGATTATCAAATAATGATAATCTAAAATATCCTGTTTACACGCGACCATTACATAATGGTTTACAATACAAATATGTTACAACGAAATAAGTTTCTTGAATGCAGTTTTTACACAATATCATACAAGCATGGACTCCAAATCTTGTCCTTATTTTTAGTATGTAACAGCGGAAGCTCTTAGTATTCACCTGAGAATAAACATGCTTTAAACGTCAACAAAAATGTTGGTGAGTTATAGGTTTAACCTATATATATCAAATCGTAACAATAGACCACAAGATTTCATATTTCAATACACATCCCATACATAGAGATAAAAATCATTCATATGGTGAACACCTAGTAACCGACATTAACAAGATGCATATATAAGAATATCCCCATCATTCCGGGACACCCTTCGGATATGATATAAATTTCGAAGTACTAAAGCATCCGGTACTTTGGATGGGGTTTGTTAGGCCCAATAGATCTATCTTTAGGATTCGCATCAATTAGGGTGTCTGTTCCCTAATTCTTAGATTACCAGACTTAATAAAAAGGGGCATATTCGATTTCTATAATTCAACCATAGAATGTAGTTTCACGTACTTGTGTCTATTTTGTAAATCATTTATAAAACCTGCATGTATTCTCATCCCAAAAATATTAGATTTTAAAAGTGGGACTATAACTCACTTTCACAGATTTTTACTTCGTCGGGAAGTAAGACTTGGCTACTGGTTAATTCACGAACCTATAACAATATATACATATATATCAAAGTATGTTCAAGATATATTTACAACACTTTTAATATATTTTGATGTTTTAAGTTTATTAAGTCAGCTGTCCTCGTTAGTAACCTACAACTAGTTGTCCACAGTTAGATGTACAGAAATAAATTGATAAATATTATCTTGAATCAATCCACGACCCAGTGTATACGTATCTCAGTATTGATCACAACTCAAACTATATATATTTTGGAATCAACCTCAACCCTGTATAGCTAACTCCAACATTCACATATAGAGTGTCTATGGTTGTTCCGAAATATATATAGATGTGTCGACATGATAGGTCGAAACATTGTATACGTGTCTATGGTATCTCAAGATTACATAATATACAATACAAGTTGATTAAGTTATGGTTGTAATAGATTTGTTACCAATTTTCACGTAGCTAAAATGAGAAAAATTATCCAATCTTGTTTTACCCATAACTTCTTCATTTTAAATCCGTTTTGAGTGAATCAAATTGCTATGGTTTCATATTGAACTCTATTTTATGAATCTAAACATAAAAAGTATAGGTTTATAGTCGGAAAAATAAGTTACAAGTCATTTTTGTAAAGGTAGTCATTTCAGTCGAAAGAACGACGTCTAGATGACCATTTTAGAAAACATACTTCCACTTTGAGTTTAACCATAATTTTTGGATATAGTTTCATGTTCATAATAAAAATCATTTTTTCATAATAACAACTTTTAAATCAAAGTTTATCATAGTTTTTAATTAACTAACCCAAAACAGCACGCGGTGTTACTACGACGGCGTAAATCCGGTTTTACGGTATTTTTCGTGTTTCCAGGTTTTAAATCATTAAGTTAGCATATCATATAGATATAGAACATGTGTTTAGTTGATTTTAAAAGTCAAGTTAGAAGGATTAACTTTTGTTTGCGAACAAGTTTAGAATTAACTAAACTATGTTCTAGTGATTACAAGTTTAAACCTTCGAATAAAATAGCTTTATATGTATGAATCGAATGATGTTATGAACATCATTACTACCTTAAGTTCCTTGGATAAACCTACTAGAAAAGAAAAAAATGGATCTAGCTTCAACGGATCCTTGGATGGCTCGAAGTTCTTGAAGCAGAATCATGACACGAAAACAAGTTCAAGTAAGATCATCACTTGAAATAAGATTGTTATAGTTATAGAAATTGAACCAAAGTTTGAATATGATTATTACCTTGTATTAGAATGATAACCTACTGTAAGAAACAAAGATTTCTTGAGGTTGGATGATCACCTTACAAGATTGGAAGTGAGCTAGCAAACTTGAAAGTATTCTTGATTTTATGTAACTAGAACTTGTAGAATTTATGAAGAACACTTAGAACTTGAAGATAGAACTTGAGAGAGATCAATTAGATGAAGAAATTTGAAGAATGAAAGTGTTTGTAGGTGTTTTTGGTCGTTGGTGTATGGATTAGATATAAAGGATATGTAATTTTGTTTTCATGTAAATAAGTCATGAATGATTACTCATATTTTTGTAATTTTATGAGATATTTCATGCTAGTTGCCAAATGATGGTTCTCACATGTGTTAGGTGACTCACATGGGCTTCTAAGAGCTGATCATTGGAGTGTATATACCAATAGTACATACATCTAAAAGCTGTGTATTGTACGAGTACGAATACGGGTGCATACGAGTAGAATTGTTGATGAAACTGAACGAGGATGTAATTGTAAGCATTTTTGTTAAGTAGAAGTATTTTGATAAGTGTATTGAAGTCTTTCAAAAGTGTATAAATACATATTAAAACACTACATGTATATACATTTTAACTGAGTCGTTAAGTCATCGTTAGTCGTTACATGTAAGTGTTGTTTTGAAACCTTTAGGTTAACGATCTTGTTAAATGTTGTTAACCCAATGTTTATAATATCAAATGAGATTTTAAATTATTATATTATCATGATATTATCATGTATGAATATCTCTTAATATGATATATATACATTAAATGTCTTTACAACAATAATCGTTACATATATGTCTCGTTTAAAAATCATTAAGTTAGTAGTCTTGTTTTTACATATGTAGTTCGTTGTTAATACACTTAATAATATGTTTACTTATCATAGTATCATGTTAACTATATATATATATCCATTTATATGTCATCATATAGTTTTTACAAGTTTTAACGTTCGTGAATCACCGGTCAACTTGGGTGGTCAATTGCCTATATGAAACAAATTTCAATTAATCAAGTCTTAACAAGTTTGATTGCTTAACATGTTGGAAACATTTAATCATGTAAATATCAATCTCAATTAATATATATATAAACATGGAAAAGTTCGGGTCACTACAGTACCTACCCGTTAAATAAATTTCGTCCCGAAATTTTAAGCAGTTGGAGGTGTTGACGTATCTTCTGGAAATAAATGCGGGTATTTCTTCTTCATCTGATCTTCTCGTTCCCAGGTGAACTCGGGTCCTCTACGAGCATTTCATCGAACCTTAGCAATTGGTATCTTGTTTTGCTTAAGTCTTTTAACCTCACGATCCATTATTTCGACGGGTTCTTCGATGAATTGAAGTTTTTCGTTGATTTGGATTTCATCTAATGGAATATTGAGATCTTCTTTAGCAAAACATTTCTTCAAATTCGAGACGTGGAAAGTGTTATGTACAGTCGCGAGTTGTTGAGGTAATTCAAGTCGGTAAGCTACTGGTCCGACACGATCAATAATCTTGAATGGTCCAATATACCTTGGATTTAATTTACCTCGTTTACCAAATCGAACAAAGCCTTTCCAAGGTGCAACCTTAAGCATGTCCATCTCTCCAATTTCAAATTCTATATCTTTTCTTTTAATGTCGGCGTAGCTCTTTTGTCGACTTTGGGCAGTTTTTAACCGTTGTTGAATTTGGATGATCTTCTCGGTAGTTTCTTGTATTATCACCGAACCCGTAATCTGTCTATCCCCCACTTCACTCCAACAAATTGGAGACCTGCACTTTCTACCATAAAGTGCTTCAAATGGCGCCATCTCAATACTTGAATGATAGCTGTTGTTTTAGGAAAATTCTGCTAACGGTAGATGTCGATCCCAACTGTTTCCGAAATCAATAACACATGCTCGTAGCATGTCTTCAAGCGTTTGTATCATCCTTTCGCTCTGCCCATCAGTTTGTGGATGATAGGCAGTACTCATGTCTAGACGAGTTCCTAATGCTTGTTGTAATGTCTGCTAAAATCTTGAAATAAATCTGCCATCCCTATCAGAGATAATAGAGATTGGTATTCCATGTCTGGAGACGACTTCCTTCAAATACAGTCATGCTAACTTCTCCATATTATCATCTTCTCTTATTGGCAGGAAGTGTGCTGATTTGGTGAGACGATCAACTATTACCCAAATAGTATCAAAACCACTTGCAGTCCTTGGCAATTTAGTGATGAAATCCATGGTAATGTTTTCCCATTTCCATTCTGGGATTTCGGGTTGTTGAAGTAGACCTGATGGTTTCTGATGCTCAGCTTTGACCTTAGAACACGTCAAACATTCTCCTACGTATTTAGCAACATCGGCTTTCATACCCGGCCACCAAAAATGTTTCTTGAGATCCTTGTACATCTTCCCCGTTCCAGGATGTATTGAGTATCTGGTTTTATGAGCTTCTCTAAGTACCATTTCTCTCATATCTCCAAATTTTGGTACCCAAATCCTTTCAGCCCTATACCGGGTTCCGTCTTCCTGAATATTAAGATGCTTCTCCGATCCTTTGGGTATTTCATCCTTTAAATTTCCCTCTTTTAAAACTCCTTGTTGCGCCTCCTTTATTAGAGTAGTAAGGTTATTATGAATCATTATATTCATAGATTTTACTCGAATGGGTTCTCTGTCCTTCCTGCTCAAGGCATCGGCTACCACATTTGCCTTCCCCGGGTGGTAACGAATCTCAAAGTCGTAATCATTCAACAATTCAATCCACCTACGCTGCCTCATATTCAGTTGTTTCTGATTAAATATGTGTTGAAGACTTTTGTGGTCGGTATATATAATACTTTTGACCCCATATAAGTAGTGCCTCCAAGTCTTTAATGCAAAAACAACCGCGCCTAATTTCAAATCATGCGTCGTATAATTTTGCTCGTGAATCTTCAATTGTCTAGACGCATAAGCAATCACCTTCGTTCGTTGCATTAATACACAACCGAGACCTTGCTTTGATGCGTCACAATAAATCACAAAATCATCATTCCCTTCAGGCAATGACAATATAGGTGCCGTAGTTAGCTTTTTCTTCAATAACTGAAACGCTTTCTCTTGTTCATCATTCCATTCAAATTTCTTCCCTTTATGCGTTAATGCAGTCAAGGGTTTTGCTATTCTGGAAAAGTCTTGGATGAACCTTCTGTAGTAACCAGCTAGTCCTAAAAACTGGCGTATGTGTTTCGGAGTTTTCGGGGTTTCTCACTTTTCAACAGTTTCTGTCTTTGCCGGATCCACCTTAATACCTTCTTTGTTCACTATGTGACCGAGGAATTGAACTTCTTCCAACCAAAATGCACACTTTGAAAATTTAGCGTACAATTCTTCCTTCCTCAATACTTCTAACACCTTTCTCAAATGTTCACCGTGTTCTTGGTCATTCTTTGAGTAAATAAGTATGTCATCAATGAAAACAATGACAAACTTATCAAGGTATGGTCCACACACTCGGTTCATAAGGTCCATGAACACAGCTGGTGCATTAGTTAAACCAAACGGCATGACCATAAACTCGTAATGACCGTAACGTGTTCTGAAAGCAGTCTTTGGAATATCATCTTCTTCCACCCGCATTTGATGATACCCGGAACGTAAGTTAATCTTTGAATAAACAGACGAGCCTTGTAGTTGATCAAATAAGTCATCGATTCTCGGTAGTGGGTAGCGGTTCTTGATGGTAAGTTTGTTCAACTCTCGGTAGTCGATACACAACCTGAATGTACCATCTTTCTTCTTGACAAACAAAACAGGAGCTCCCCACGGTGATGTGCTTGGTCGAATGAAACCACGCTCTAAAAGTTCTTGTAATTGGCTTTGCAGTTCTTTCATCTCGCTAGGTGCGAGTCTGTAAGGAGCACGAGCTATTGGTGCAGCTCCTGGTACAAGATCTATTTGAAATTCAACGAATCGATGTGGGGGTAATCCCGGTAATTCTTTCGGAAATACATCGGGAAATTCTTTTGCGACGGGAACATCATTGATGCTCTTTTCTTCAGTTTGTACTTTCTCGACGTGTGCTAGAACAGCATAGCAACCTTTTCTTATTAGTTTTTGTGCCTTCAAATTACTAATAAGATGTAGCTTCGTGTTGCCCTTTTCTCCGTACACCATTAAGGGTTTTCCTTTTTCTCGTATAATGCGAATTGCATTTTTGTAACAAACGATCTCTGCTTTCACTTCTTTCAACCAGTCCATATCGATTATCACATCAAAACTCCCTAACTCTACTGGTATCAAATCAATCTTAAATGTTTCGCTAACCAGTTTAATTTCTCGATTCCGACATATATTATCTGCTGAAATTAATTTACCATTTGCTAATTCGAGTAAAAATTTACTATCCAAAGGCGTCAATGGACAACTTAATTTAGCACAAAAATCTCTACTCATATAGCTTCTATCCGCACCCGAATCAAATAAAATGTAAGCAGATTTATTGTCAATAAGAAACGTACCCGTAACAAGCTCCGGGTCTTCCTGTACCTCTGCCGCATTAATATTGAAAACTCTTCCGCGGCCTTGTCCATTCGTGTTCTCCTGGTTCTGGCAATTTCTAATAATGTGGCCCGGTTTTCCACATTTATAACAAACTACATTGGCATAACTTGCTCCGACACTACTTGCTCCGCCATTACTCGTCCCGACACCATTTGTTCCTTTCGTTCTATTAACCCCTGGTCCGTAGACCTCACACTTCACCGCGCTATGACCATTTCTTTTACACTTGTTGCAAAATTTGGTGCAGAACCCCGAGTGATACTTTTCACACCTTTGGCATAGCTGCTTCTGATTGTTGTTGTTGTGGTCATTATTGTTGTTGGGATGATTGTTGTAGTTGTTGTTATTGTTGTTGTTGTTGTTGTTGTTGTTGTTGTTGGGCCGTTTGTTGTAGTTGCGATTGATGTTGCGATTGTTGGGATAATTGTTGCGATTATTGTTGTAATTGCTGTTGTTGTTGTATTGGTGATTCTTATCACCGTTTTCCTCCCACTTTCTTTTGACTTGCTTCACATTGGCCTCTTCAGCAGTCTGTTCTTTAATTCTTTCTTCAATCTGGTTCACTAGTTTGTGAGCCATTCTACATGCCTGTTGTATGGAGGCGGGCTCGTGTGAACTTATATCTTCTTGGATTCTTTCCGGTAATCCTTTCACAAACGCGTCGATCTTCTCTTCCTCATCTTCGAATGCTCCCGGACACAATAGGCACAATTCTGTGAATCGTCTTTCGTACGTGGTAATATCAAATCCTTGGGTTCGTAACCCTCTAAGTTCTGTCTTGAGCTTATTGACCTCGGTTCTGGGACGGTACTTCTTGTTCATCAAGTGCTTGAATGCTGACCACGGTAGTGCGTACGCATCGTCTTGTCCCACTTGCTCTAGATAGGTATTCCACCATGTTAACGCAGAACCTGTGAAGGTATGCGTAGCGTACTTCACTTTGTCCTCTTCAGTACACTTACTTATGGCAAACACCGATTCGACCTTCTCGGTCCACCGTTTCAATCCGATCGGTCCTTCGGTTCCATCAAATTCCAAAGGTTTGTAGGCAGTGAATTCTTTGTAGGTGCATCCTACACGATTTCCTGTACTGCTAGATCCAAGGTTATTGTTGGTATGTAGAGCAGCCTGTACTGCAGCTATGTTTGAAGCTAGAAAAGTACGGAATTCATCTTCATTCATATTCAC
Organism: Rutidosis leptorrhynchoides; assembly: GCF_046630445.1. NCBI lineage: Eukaryota > Viridiplantae > Streptophyta > Magnoliopsida > Asterales > Asteraceae > Rutidosis > Rutidosis leptorrhynchoides. The sequence continues at coordinate 17,172,156 of NC_092338.1, forward strand.
AGTGTGTCGAGTAGTCGGTGCCATTTCCTTCAAAATAGTCAAATGGAACAAGTTAATCATACAGAATATTAAGAGTAGTTAATAGTATTTCGTAGCATAATATGAACTCATTTATAAAAGCTTTTTCTTCATATTAGCGTTTTATAAGTTTAAATTCGGGTAGTACCTACCCGTTAAGTTCATACTTAGTAGCTAATATACAATTCAACTACTACAATTCTATATGAAAAACTGATTATAATAATATTTCGCGTTCAAACTTTTATACAATATTTTACAAACTTACAATACCGCTTATTTTACATAAAGCATGAAATATAGCACACAATAACTTTGATACAAGATAGTTGTGAAGATAATTCTAGCTAGTACATAAGTCGTTCAGCAAAGGCAATAAAGACACGTAATTCATACGTCCAGAAACAAGTCATGCATTCTGGTTTTACTAGGACTACTTCCCATCCTTGGTCTTGTGGAATATAACCATTATGGCCATTGATAAGACAGCGTGTTGTAACGTCGTCAAAGGGACGAGGGTTACGTAATGTCCAACAGTCCCGTAACAATCTAAAAACCTCATTTCTTACCCCAATTACCGACTCCGTCACTTGTGGGAACGTTTTGTTTAATAGTTGTAGCCCGATGTTCTTGTTCTCACTTTGGTGAGAAGCGAACATTACTAATCCGTAAGCATAACATGCTTCTTTATGTTGCATGTTAGCCGCTTTTTCTAAATCACGAAGTCCAATATTCGGATATATTGAGTCAAAATAATTTCTTAACCCATTGCGTAAAATAGCATTTGGGTTCCCCGCAATATATGCGTCAAAGTAAACACTTCGTAACTTATGGATTTCCCAATGTGATATCCCCCATCTTTCGAACGAAAACCTTTTATAAACCAAGGCATTCTTGGAACGTTCTTCGAATGTCTTACAAACTGATTTCGCCTTAAATAGTTGTGCCGAAGAATTCTGACCGACTCTAGACAAGATTTCATCAATCATGTCTCCGGGTAGGTCTCTTAAAATATTGGGTTGTCTATCCATTTTGTGTTTTTATACTGTAAAATAGACAAGAGTTAGATTCATAAAAAAATACTTATTAATACAAGCAATTTTTACATATATCATAAAGCATAAGCACACTATATTACATATATTACACCACACGAATACAACTATCTTATTCCGACTCGCTTGTTTCTTCTTCTTCAGTTTTGGTTCGTTTTGCCAAGTTTCTAGGGATATATGATGTTCCCCTAATACGAGCCGTCGTTTTCCACATTGGTTTAGAAAAACCTGGTGGTTTAGAGGTTCCCGGGTCATTCTTACAACTTAAGGACTTCGGGGGTTGACGATACATATAAAGTTCATCGGGGTTGGAATTAGATTTCTCTATTTTTATGCCCTTTCCCTTATTATTTTCTTTTGCCTTTTTAAATTCAGTTGGGGTAATTTCCATAACATCATCGGAATTCTCGTCGGAATCCGATTCATCGGAGAATTGGTAATCCTCCCAATATTTTGCTTCCTTGGCGGAAACACCATTGACTATAATTAACCTTGGTCGGTTGGTTGAGGATTTTCTTTTACTTAACCGTTTTATTATTTCCCCCACCGGTTCTATTTCTTCATCCGGTTCCGATTCTTCTTCCAGTTCCGATTCTTCTTCCGGTTCCGACTCTTCTTCCGGTTCCTCTTCGGGAACTTGTGAATCAGTCCACGAATCATTCCAATTTACATTTGACTCTTCATTATTATAAGGTGAGTCAATGGGACTTGTTCTAGAGGTAGACATCTATCACATAATATCAAACGCGTTAAGAGATTAATATATCACATAATATTCACATGTTAAAAATATATAGTTTCCAACAAAATTTGTTAAGCAATCATTTTTCAAGTAAACACGGTCGAAGTTCAGACTCACTAATGCATCCTAACAAACTCGATAAGACACACTAATGCAAAATTCTGGTTCTCTAAGACCAACGCTCTGATACCAACTGAAATGTCCCGTTCTTATTGATTAAAAACGTTCCATATTAATTGATTTCGTTGCGAGGTTTTAACCTCTATATGAGACGTTTTTCAAAGACTGCATTCATTTTAAAACAAACCATAACCTTTATTTCATCAATAAAGGTTTAAAAAGCTTTACGTAGATTATCAAATAATGATAATCTAAAATATCCTGTTTACACGCGACCATTACATAATGGTTTACAATACAAATATGTTACAACGAAATAAGTTTCTTGAATGCAGTTTTTACACAATATCATACAAGCATGGACTCCAAATCTTGTCCTTATTTTTAGTATGCAACAGCGGAAGCTCTTAGTATTCACCTGAGAATAAACATGCTTTAAACGTCAACAAAAATGTTGGTGAGTTATAGGTTTAACCGATATATATCAAATCGTAACAATAGACCACAAGATTTCATATTTCAATACACATCCCATACATAGAGATAAAAATCATTCATATGGTGAACACCTAGTAACCGACATTAACAAGATGCATATATAAGAATATCCCCATCATTCCGGGACACACTTCGGATATGATATAAATTTCGAAGTATTAAAGCATCCGGTACTTTGGATGGGGTTTGTTAGGCCCAATAGATCTATCTTTAGGATTCGCGTCAATTAGGGTGTCTGTTCCCTAATTCTTAGATTACCAGACTTAATAAAAAGGAGCATATTCGATTTCGATAATTCAACCATAGAATGTAGTTTCACGTACTTGTGCCTATTTTGTAAATCATTTATAAAACCTGCATGTATTCTCATCCCAAAAATATTAGATTTTAAAAGTGGGACTATAACTCACTTTCACAGATTTTTACTTCGTCGGGAAGTAAGACTTGGCCACTGGTTGATTCACGAACCAATAACAATATATACATATATATCAAAGTATGTTCAAGATATATTTACAACACTTTTAATATATTTTGATGTTTTAAGTTTATTAAGTCAGCTGTCCTCGTTAGTAACCTACAACTAGTTGTCCACAGTTAGATGTACAGAAATAAATCGATAAATATTATCTTGAATCAATCCACGACCCAGTGTATACGTATCTCAGTATTGATCACAACTCAAACTATATATATTTTGGAATCAACCTCAACCCTGTATAGCTAACTCCAACATTCACATATAGAGTGTCTATGGTTGTTCCGAAATATATATAGATGTGTCGACATGATAGGTCGAAACATTGTATACGTGTCTATGGTATCTCAAGATTACATAATATACAATACAAGTTGATTAAGTTATGGTTGGAATATATTTGTTACCAATTTTCACGTAGCTAAAATGAGAAAAATTATCCAATCTTGTTTTACCCATAACTTCTTCATTTTAAATCCGTTTTGAGTAAATCAAATTGCTATGGTTTCATATTGAACTCTATTTATGAATCTAAACATAAAAAGTATAGGTTTATAGTCGGAAAAATAAGTTACAAGTCGTTTTTGTAAAGGTAGTCATTTCAGTCGAAAGAACGACGTCTAGATGACCATTTTAGAAAACATACTTCCACTTTGAGTTTAACCATAATTTTTGAATATAGTTTCATGTTCATAATAAAAATCATTTTTTCAGAATAACAACTTTTAAATCAAAGTTTATCATAGTTTTTAATTAACTAACCCAAAACAGCCCGCGGTGTTACTACGACGGCGTAAATCCGGTTTTACGGTGTTTTTCGTGTTTCCAGGTTTTAAATCATTAAGTTAGCATATAATATAGATATAGAACATGTGTTTAGTTGATTTTAAAAGTCAAGTTAGAAGGATTAACTTTTGTTTGCGAACAAGTTTAGAATTAACTAAACTATGTTCTAGTGATTACAAGTTTAAACCTTCGAATAAAATAGCTTTATATGTATGAATCGAATGATGTTATGAACATCATTACTACCTTAAGTTCCTTGGATAAACCTACTGGAAAATAGAAAAATGGATCTAGCTTCAACGGATCCTTGGATGGCTCGAAGTTCTTGAAGCAGAATCATGACACGAAAACAAGTTCAAGTAAGATCATCACTTGAAATAAGATTGTTATAATTATAGAAATTGAACCAAAGTTTGAATATGATTATTACCTTGTATTAGAATGATAACCTACTATAAGAAACAAAGATTTCTTGAGGTTGGATGATCACCTTACAAGATTGGAAGTGAGCTAGCAAACTTGAAAGTATTCTTGATTTTATGTAACTAGAACTTGTAGAATTTATGAAGAACACTTAGAACTTGAAGATAGAACTTGAGAGAGATCAATTAGATGAAGAAAATTGAAGAATTAAAGTGTTTGTAGGTGTTTTTGGTCGTTGGTGTATGGATTAGATATAAAGGATATGTAATTTTGTTTTCATGTAAATAAGTCATGAATGATTACTCATATTTTTGTAATTTTATGAGATATTTCATGCTAGTTGCCAAATGATGGTTCCCACATGTGTTAGGTGACTCACATGGGCTGCTAAGAGCTGATCATTGGAGTGTATATACCAATAGTACATACATCTAAAAGCTGTGTATTGTACGAGTACGAATACGGGTGCATACGAGTAGAATTGTTGATGAAACTGAACGATGATGTAATTGTAAGCATTTTTGTTAAGTAGAAGTATTTTGATAAGTGTATTGAAGTCTTTCAAAAGTGTATAAATACATATTAAAACACTACATGTATATACATTTTAACTGAGTCGTTAAGTCATCGTTAGTCGTTACATGTAAGTGTTGTTTTGAAACCTTTAGGTTAACGATCTTGTTAAATGTTGTTAACCCAATGTTTATAATATCAAATGAGATTTTAAATTATTATATTATCATGATATTATCATGTATGAATATCTCTTAATATGATATATATACATTAAATGTCTTTACAACGATAATCGTTACATATATGTCTCGTTTAAAAATCATTAAGTTAGTAGTCTTGTTTTTACATATGTAGTTCATTGTTAATACACTTAATAATATGTTTACTTATCATAGTATCATGTTAACTATATATATATATCCATATATATGTCATCATATAGTTTTTACAAGTTTTAACGTTCGTGAATCACCGGTCAACTTGGGTGGTTAATTGCCTATATGAAACATATTTCAATTAATCAAGTTTTAACAAGTTTGATTGCTTAACATGTTGGAAACATTTAATCATGTAAATATCAATCTCAATTAATATATATATAAACATGGAAAAGTTCGGGTCACTACAATTTGGTGGTTTCTAGGGTGCGAAGGATTTTGATAGATAGGAGTTTCTTTTGAAAGATCGATTTTAGTGATCCTTTCAGGTTTTTGTCAAGAATTTTATGGTAAGCGTCCTTCTTTTTGACTGCCAGGAGTTTCTTTTCTCGAATCTTTTCTGGTTCTGCTCCCTTTCTCAGAACCTTTATTCATCAACAAAATTATTATTATAATTATTATTATTATTTTTTAGCAAGCATCTTTTGCTTCTTTCTTCGAGGTCTCCTTTTGGCGGTCTCTTTGATAGTTTGGCTTGGGTGCTCGCATTTTCTGAAGCGGTTTTATAGAGGTTTTCCCGAAAGAAATGATTTTTATCGGGATTTATTTCTTTATTTATGAAGCGGATATAATAGATAAGTAGAGGTGAATGGATTTTGTGGAATGAAGATGGAAACGAAGGTGTGTAGTGGCGGTTGTTTTTGTCTTCACAAATAGCTGAGGTTCTAACTTAATCATCCTCGTCAAAAAGTGTGATTCCGAAATGTAGATCTAGAGCAAGTTCTGATTCCGAGATGTTAACATCGACGCGCTCAACGGAAATATAGTGAAGCACTAAAAATGAGTGCTTATAAAGCCTTATTTGGGGGTGCCTCACAACAATTATAATGAGTTGAATAGCGCTTTTTGTTATGCAATGCTCTTTTGAAATACTTGGTTTGATTTTCGCAAAAAGTTTTTACCTCGTTTTACTCTTTGGTCTATTTTGTAGCAAAAACTTTTGATCTTTTATAGAATTTTATAATCCTTGGTGGTTTGTAATTCGGAAAGTTTTAAATTTTTGTGAAAAATTTAGTTTTTCAACACTTGAGGATTCTACAAGAATCGTTATGTGCAACATTTGCTATCCCACACTTTAAAATAACATTGTCCTCAATGTTAAGGATACGATGTATCCCACACTTTAGGTTCTGAAAGAGTTGTTATGCTATTAAAAGTTTATGTTGGTGGGGTTGCCAATCCCACACATAGTTTTTAAATTGGTATAGTAGTTTGCGTATATTCTATTTCAAAAAGTGGTGAAGACGTAGTACTCCCCTATGGTTGCAAAGCGTGCAGTCGGATGGCGTGCCAACTATGGGTTCTTCAATTCTTGTGCCGGCATCATCCTCGTTCAATTCATCCTCGCTCCTAGTCGTGCTTCCATCTCGTATGGTCTCGATCGTCGTTTGCTTGTGATGTTTTATTCATGCAATTGTTATTCTAAATACCATACATACTAAAAACATAAAGTAGTTATGCCCTAAATCGGGCGTACAAACATAAAGTAATAGAGTATCATAAGTAATTATTCAAATATTCTAGAAATAAATACAGTCATGGCTGAGGTGGAGGGTAGGGTAAAGAATACGATACGCTGGTGCGGGGCTGTCTCACTGGTCGAAGGGCTGATTGCCCTTCATTAGTCATCTCCTCATCTGTAGCGAATTGTTGTGCCAATTCCGCCGTGTTCATCCTAGAAGATACCCTGAACTGAATCTCATCTGACCGTGCGATCAGTCCTGTAAGCGATGATGTACTCATATGAATCATAGGCCCCGTACGCCAATACTGCCATTCTTGCAAATCGCTTCCCAAATGTGGGTCCATACCCATATTGTCTATACCCTGCGTGACTCCTTCAGTCATATAGCGGCTTGCAGCCTGATCCCATACGAAAGCCTGAGCGTCGGCGGATGTATCTCTGTGAGTGTGTGATGTGATAAAACCGACCTTTAAATTTTACAACTAAACTAACTAATAAATATTATCACACTACGGGCAACTGGTCCCGATCGTGCAGCAATAGATACTGGCAAGTCAAGTTCGTTCCACAGGGAGAAGCGTATTCAAGAATTTAATGACAATTAATTATACTTTTAAGTGGGTTTTAATTGGTTTTTGGTTTTGGATATAATTAACTAAATTAATAATAAAAATTAAAATAAATAAAAATATAAGAAAGTGTATTTACTTAGATTTCGTCCCCCTCGTTGATATGAATCATAGACAATTCATAATCAATTTACTATGGATTATTGTTAAGTCCGGTTACAATATTATATAGTATATAACTTCGTGATAACCTTTCGATTTCATAAAGTAATGATTTATTAAAACTCAACTTAACTTTCGCTAATCTCATTTTAACAAATCAACTATACCTGATCATTCGAATTGTGATTCAACCTAGTTTTAACTTTCATTAAAACCTAAACTAAAATGGTTTTCCTTCTTATAATTTCATCACTATATAAATCTTAATACCACCAAATCACCAAATCCGTATTCTTATATTTTTGTCAGGGATATAATCCTACGTTTTGTCTAGATCACAAATAGTGTTGAAGCATATTTTATGTATCACCAATTTAACTTTCGCTAAACGATTCAATAAACTATGTGACGGGGATTAAGTATTAAGGTTACATAATAATGGATCTTTTGATTGAACACAATATCTAAAATTGATCAAAATAACATTTGTAATTTTTCTTAAATGTTTTAATATATAACTTTGTATTTTCTTTCGAAAATATAAAGTTTCAACTAACTAAATTAAATCTAATTTTCATTGGATCTTATTTAGGTAGTTAACTATACCCTAAGTATCTAAAATGATACCTAGCCTAGTTTTGACTTTTGCCAAAACCTTAAATCGTAACGGTTTCCCTTTTTACCATTTCACTATTATATAACTAATGATATTACCCAAACCACCGAACCTTATTTCTAAATTGGTGTTAATAACTTGTCCATAAGTTCGTCTAAACCACTTTTAGTGTTAAAGCTTAATTTATATTAATAGAAATAACCTTCGCTATTTATATCTAACAAATTAAGTGATGAGGATTAAATATCTAATCATATAGCAATGGTTCTTTTAGCTAGGCACAATGTTAAAAACACTTTAGTTACATTTTAATATTTACAAATGATAACAATCCATAACCGAGGGGTTCTATATCTAAGCAAATACGGGAGTAAACTAACTAATCATAATAATGGTATGGGAGTAAAAACCTAAATACATAAACATAAACATAATAATAAGTAACAATAACAATAATAAAAATGAAAGTAACAAACTTACAAACAAAGCTTCAATTCCTTAACTGCAAACGGTAGAAATGGAAATGATAGCACTCGTACATACGAACAATACCATCCTTACAATATTGAAACTATCCTATTTGAACTTGAAAATTAAAATGCTACGAAATACAAATAAAAATGATAATGATACGGATGAAATTTGGAAATGGAATTTGACAGAGTCTTGCTACTGTCCTATGACTACTATTGTATCCTAACTAGCTCTTGACCACACCCTCTACGCATGAAAATAGTACTCCGTATATATCCTCCAAATATTAAAGTAGTAGGTGTGCTACCAACTAGCTCTTTGATATGTTTATTCTCATTTGCTGTAAAAGTCTGAAAAGTGAGAGTATTATACATAAAGTTGGCCAACCCATGTTCTAAATCTGAATCTGAATCTTGGTCTCATTTTTATAATCAAACAAACATTGCCATCCTTTATGTTTTTTTTATCCAAAGTAATATCAGTTGATGATGAAACCCACTTAATTCCTTTGCCTACAATCACTTTGCTAGTTGATGATGGACCCAATTAATTTATTTTCCTACTATCTCTTTATATATATATATATATATATATATATATATATATATATATATATATATATATATATATATATATATATATATATATATATATATATATATATATATAAAGTAAACCGTCCCATAATCTGATGTCTGGATCAAATCATCGTTGTCTCGAGACGTGATGTTGGAGTCTTTCGTTGCTCGTTAGAAATCTTCATTTTATCGTCATTTTGAGCTTGAGATCGTGTATATTCCACAACAATACTTCATTTGTCATTTTAAGCATTTACACACCAAAAACTACTCGAACATACATGAAATCATAACATTTCGTACCAATATTGCGAGTGAGAATATGTATTATTCGAGCAATATCAAGCACCCCACACTTAAACGTTGCTTGTCCTCAAGCAATACTAAACTTAAAAATAATCGAAATGTTTGTAATACAACATTCCACATGAATCACACTTTTTCTTTCAATTTTTTTTTCAAATTTTTTTTTCGCTTTTTTTTTCGTTCATTTTTTTCCCACACACACACCACACGAAATGAAAACACACGCTTTATGAAGTGAATTGAAAACATCACATGATATTTATTGGATAACACACACATCACACGAAATGAAATTCTGGCAACAGAAACAAAGCTGAAATTCATTATTAAAGTCTCACGAAAAATTATAAATTTGGATCCTTAGGGAAAATTGGACCTTGTGAAAACGTTTTATGATTTTTTTTTTTTAAAATGTCATGCTAGTTTTTACACTAGACACATTTTCCGATTTTAACCTCAAATTCCGGTTGAGGGTAACTGAAAACCGATGTCTCAGTCGGCGATTAGCAAGCTATCCGCCCCCATGATTGTAGTATCATGGAACTCTTAACTGGGCGCCCCCTGACGCGATTATCTCTATCGGTCTTTTATAACAATTTGTACATTTCAATTCAAGGGTTAAAACTGCGAATACTGAGCTATCGCGTGGGACAGATCCTGCTCCAGCTTATGCACCGTAATCAGTCTTGCACTGGATAGCGACTCGGATTTACCCTACCAAGTTTATTTTCGGGTTGAAAGTTCATGACTTTCTCTTCCCACGGTACTTTTATATCGTGATTTGATATTAGTATGAAATGATATAGTTTAGGAATTTTGCTATATCAAGTAAAACATAATTCGGAAGACTTTACTTCCTTTAAGGATGGACTTGATTCATCCTTTATTACTCGCATCAAATGGATACTCAGGTTTATACATTCCAAAGCAATGACATCTGCAATAAACTTCATAGAAACATGTGATAAATGGTTCTAAACATATGGGTTTATAAATTCCCTTATACTTGGTTTTCTTTTTATATGTTTTAATCAAATAACTGATGTATATTTGTTTAAAATTTTTCAAAATTTTTTGTAAAAATGACCAAATTCTAAGTTCTCGAGAATTTATATCCCCACCCCACACTTAAGATTTTGTAATACCCTCATTACAAAAAATCAGATAAAAAATATAAATTTGAGAGGACAAAAAGTGTAAAGGTTGTTAGAACTTCCTTGGTTAAAAATTGGAGATCGTAAAATGCTTATCGTATGAACATACCAATCCTTTTATTATAATATAAATTTGGTGTTTCTTTGTGTTGAATACATCATTATCGTAAGTACCTGTCAACAATCATGTTAATCACACAAAAGATGGGGCTGTACTTCAATAGTACCAAAAATTGTACCCCACACTTAAAATTTTTGTATATATATAAACAAACAAATATATAATGAACTAAAAACACAATTAATTTTTTTTCCAACTTAGTAACTAATTAAATTTTTTAAAATATCATTTATAAAATTTATATTTCTTATAACGGAAAGTTCGGTTGTTTATACCTGATCTTTATCCGTTCATAAATTTTAAAATTCAATTTTTAAAATTAATATATTAAAAAAAGTTAAAATTTTTAAAATTTTTGAGAAACAATAATAAAAATAAACACACGTTTTTTTTTTTACTTTTTATATAATTAAAATTTTAAATTCATTTATTTAAAAAGATCAAAATTTAATATATATATATATATATATATATATATATATATATATATATATCACACTTTATATATATATATATATATATCACACTTTTTAAAAAAATAATAATAAAATAAAATTTTAAGCACACAAATTTTTTTTAACTTATTGATTTTTTTTCAAACACGTGAAGAAAAACACAAATCAAACATGATTTTTAATGAGTCGTTTTCTCGACTCGACCCCATAATTTTTTTTATTATTATTATTTTTTTGCTTAGCGGGGTCAAATTTTTCTATATATATCGGACGACATGTAAAATCAGTGGAGAAAGTTCCACGAATCAGAAGAGTGAGCCATTCATTTACACCTCGGGTGGTATATAATATATCAGATAAATCCTTTTTCAGATTCCTGAAAAAGGAATACCCAACCCGAGAGTCAACACACGACTCTTCTCTAAGTGCGGCTTGCAATAAAAATTTTATTCTCCTAGGTGGATCCTGCCCAAATGGATCATCTTTCAAGGTATTCCAAGTGTTAACCTCTCGAGGATATACGAATTCAACATGAGAAGGTGACTCCTCAAGTGGTTTTAATATATTAAACTCCTCATCCTCAATGATCCCTAATGATTTCATCAACTCGACCTCCTTATTATCACAATTATACCCGAGTGAATTATTATAAACTGAAAAGTTCTCGGGTGTATGAATAACCGGTTCTACCACTTCGACCTCGGAATTAGAATTCTCATCATTATTCTTTCCATTCACTACATATTCATTTCAACTTATCCTATTTATATATTTCATAGAGGTTTCTTATTCTTTTAATTCAAGAGGTTCCTGTAAATTTATTTTTACAATTTCAATTTGCACCTTGTCCTCAACTGTTTGTTCATTTGGAACCTTAAAATAGGGTTAGGATAACAATATGAAGACTCAAACGATGAATCATCTGATTGTCTTTCCAAAAGAATAGTAAACAAACGCTCCATTTCTCTTTCTAGATTTTGAATAGATGTTTGATTTTGTTGACATTATTGATTTAGTAATTCCCTAGTTTCGGTTTAACTTTCAATAAAGCTCATCATAATATTTTGAAAATCATACGAGTAATTTTCTTCATTTTGAGTTTGTTGAAAATTTTGTGGCATTTGGTTAGAAAATTGGTATTGTTGATAATTTTTTAGGGAATCGTAATAAGGTTGGTTTGGATAATAAAAATCTGGATTCGAGTTATTCTCTTGATATTCATTCCATATATAGTTCATGGGTTCATAACTCTCCATTTTATCCATGGAAATATGATAATCACGTTCCCAAGTCAAATGGTAACCTCCACAATTTTCACAAATATATGTAGTTTCAACCCTATTAAACATAGATGAATCACACCAATTATCATCAAAACTTGTTTGAGAGTATTAATTAAATTATTGGGCATTAAAAAGATTTTCCATGGTAATATTCTCAAAATCATCCATATTACAGTATGACTGGAACCTAGTTGAAATTTAAAAAGAACAAAGAGAAAAATAAAACAGAACTTTCGTAGGAAAATAAATCCCGACGAAAGGATCAAATAACTAAAAGTAATTAAATTCCTGAATGAACAATTTCTCCCCGGCAGCGACGCCAAAAAGTTGATGTGATAAAACCGACCTTTAAATTTTACAACTAAACTAACTAATAAATATTATCACACTACGGGCAACTGGTCCCGATCGTGTAGCAATAGATACTGGCAAGTTAAGTTCGTTCCACAGGGAGAAGCGTATTCAAGAATTTAATGACAATTAATTATACTTTTAAGTGGGTTTTAATTGATTTTTGGTTTTGGATATAATTAACTAAAATAATAATAAAAATTAAAATAAATAAAAATATAAGAAAGTGTATTTACTTAGATTTCGTCCCCCTCGTTGATATGAATCATAGACAATTCATAATCAATTTACTATGGATTGTTGTTAAGTTCGGTTACAATATTATATAGTATATAACTTCGTGATAACCTTTCGATTTCATAAAGTCCTGCTTTACTAAAACTCAACTTAACTTTCGCTAATCTCATTTTAACAAATCAACTATACCTGATCATTCGAATTGTGATTCAACCTAGTTTTAACTTTCATTAAAACCTAAACTAAAATGGTTTTCCTTCTTATAATTTCATCACTATATAAATCTTAATACCACCAAATCACCAAATCCGTATTCTTATATATTTGTCAGGGATATAATCCTACGTTTTGTCTAGATCACAAATAGTGTTGAAGCATATTTTATGTATCACCAATTTAACTTTCGCTAAACGATTCAATAAACTATGTGACGGGGATTAAGTATTAAGGTTACATAATATTGGATCTTTTGATTGAACACAATATCTAAAATTGATCAAAATAACATTTGTAATTTTTCTTAAATGTTTTAATATATAACTTTGTATTTTCTTTCGAAAATATAAAGTTTCAACTAACTAAATTAAATCTAATTTTCATTGGATCTTATTTAGGTAGTTAACTATACCCTAAGTATCTAAAATGAGACCTAGCCCAGTTTTGACTTTTGCCAAAACCTTAAATCGTAACGGTTTCTCTTTTTACCATTTCACTATTATATAACTAATGATATTACCCAAACCACGAACCTTATTTCTAAATTGGTGTTAATAACTTGTCCATAAGTTCGTCTAAACCACTTTTAGAGTTAAAGCTTAATTTATATTAATAGAAATAACCTTCGCTATTTATATCTAACATATTAAGTGATGAGGATTAAATATCTAATCATATAACAATGGTTCTTTTAGCTAGACACAATGTTAAAAACACTTGAGTTACATTTTAATATTTACAAATGATAACAATCCATAACCGAGGGGTTCTATATCTAAGCAAATACGGGAGTAAACTAACTAATCATAATAATGGTATGGGAGTAAAAACCTAAATACATAAACATAAACATAATAATAAGTAACAATAACAATAATAAAAATGAAAGTAACAAACTTACAAACAAAGCTTCAATTCCTTAACTGCAAACGGTAGAAATGGAAATGATAGCACCCGTACATACGAACAATACCATCCTTACAATATTGAAACTATCCTATTTGAACTTGAAAATTAAAATGCTATGAAATACAAATAAAAATGATAATGATACGGATGAAATTTGGAAATGGAATTTGACAGAGTCTTGCTACTGTCCTATGACTACTATTGTATCCTAACTAGCTTTTGACCACACCCTCTGCGCATGAAAATAGTACTCCGTATATATCCTCCAAATATTGAAGTAGTAGGTGTGCTACCAACTAGCTCTTTGATATGTTTATTCTCATTTGCTGTAAAAGTCTGAAAAGTGAGAGTATTATACATAAAGTTGGCCAACCCATGTTCTAAATCTGAATCTGAATCTTGGTCTCATTTTTATAATCAAACAAATATTGCCATCCTTTATATTTTTTTATCCAAAGTAATATCAGTTGATGATGAAACCCACTTAATTCCTTTACCTACAATCACTTTGCTAGTTGATGATGGACCCAATTAATTTATTTTCCTACGATCTCTTTATATATATATATATATATATATATATATATATATATATATATATATATATATATATATATATATATATATATATATATATAAAGTAAACCGTCCCATAATCTGATGTCTGGATCAAATCATCGTTGTCTCGAGACGTGATGTTGGAGTCTTTCGTTGCTCGTTAGAAATCTTCATTTTATCGTCATTTTGAGCTTGAGATCGTGTATATTCCACAACAATACTTCATTTGTCATTTTAAGCATTTACACATATTACACACCAAAAACTACTTGAATATACATGAAATCATAACATTTCGTACCAATATTGCGAGTGAGAATATGTATTATTCGAGCAATATCAGTGTGCAAATGGGAGGTGTCAAACAGATTGTCGATGAAACATGCAGCCCTTATTCTCGGTTCCCTAGTAGGAGATGGGATGACTGTATGCTGCGTGTACTGATATTGTGGAGGAGGAGATGGGGGGTCATGTGTTCTGACGGCTTGGGCCTGCACCTCTGAGGTCCCTGTGGGCATACATAACTGGATACTCGTGAGGGTATAGCGGAACATTGAGATGTCTGCCTGCGTAATGTGTGAAGTGGTCCAGGTTCTGAAAGATAGCTTGCTGGGTAAACCAACTCTCATGCCCAGGCAAGTCTCCCATGTGATAGTGGTACGGCAAAAAGCGCGGCCTATCTCCTTCTCCAACTGATGAGTGTCGGCGAGTGTTGGCGAGTGTCAGCGGGTCGTCCCTGTGTGGTGGGATCATCTACGTCCCGCGGTTCCTGAGAACCTCACCGTCTCCTACCATCTCTCGTCCTCGTATCAGGCCTAAACCCTGTTACTCTCACCCCTGGCACTGTCCGGTCTTCAGAATCTGGTATTGCCGGATTAGCTGCAATGATCAACTGTTCACCCTCAATACGAATGTATTCCCAAGTGTTCAGTATCTTATACCCTATCTCTTCCGACTCAGCCCCAATCCTATATCCAAACCTATCGATACTCCCCAAAACATGCATCCGACGGAGGAGTTTAGTAACAATTGCTCCTAAAACTGGCACAACTGTCCTTGCCGAATTCTTTTCATTAGTAAATGCCTAGGCCAGGAGGTGCGCAACTTGCATATTCTGGTTGTGTATCATGGCGTGCATCAGGCACATATCGTTAATGGTAACGGCACCACTATGTTGGGCTTTTGGGTGAAGGGTTTTAGTGATAAGGTGGTGAAGGATGCGGTGTACGGGGTTGGTGAATTTCGAAGCCTTTTTACTTGATCTCCACGGCTCATCATCGGAGGTGTATTCGCGCCAGAAAGCTTGGTAATCTATGTTGTTCAAGGTGGTGTAACCCCTCTTGAATAAAGAACTGTTGAGTTGTGACGGTTTGTACAGTTCCAATTACCTTGCAAACCGTGCAAGAGATAGGTGGTACATCTGATTTTGGTGGTGAATGAAAGGACCCGTTCATATACATTATAAATGATTCTCAATAGTTGATTACATCGCGAGGTATTTGACCTCTATATGATACATTTTTCAGACATTGCATTCATTTTTAAAAGATAAACTCTCTTTACATCGAAAATTAACAGGCATGCATACCATTTCATAATATCCAACTATAAATGACCTAATCTGTCATTTACTTAATAATAATCTCTATTGAACTCAATGACCTGAATACAACATCTTTTGAAATATGCCATGAATGACTCCAAGTAATATCTTTAAAATGAGCAAATGCACAGCGGAAGATTTCTTTAACACCTAAGAATAAACATGCTTTAAAGTGTCAACCAAAAGGTTGGTGAGTTTATTAGTTTATCATAATCATTCATTTTCATCATTTTAATAGACCACAAGAATTTCATTTCCAGTTCTCATAATATACGTCCCATGCATAGACACAAAAATCATTTATATGGTGAACACCTGGTAATCGAAATTAACAAGATGCATATAAGAATATCCCCTATCATTCCGGGAAATCCTTCAGACATGATAAAAATGAATTCGAAGTACTAAAGCATCCGGTACTTTGGATGGGGTTTGTTAGGCCCAATAGATCTATCTTTAGGATTCGTGTCAATTAGGCATGCACTAATTCTCAAAATTAGTGATGTTCCCTAATTCTTAGGCTACCAAGCAAAAAGGGGCATATTCGGCTTCGATCTTTCAACCATATAATGTAGTTTCGATTACTTGTGTCTATTTCGTAAAACATTTATAAAAATTGCGCATGTATTCTCAGCCCAAAAATATAAAGGGTAAAAAGGCAAATGAAACTCACCATACTGTATTTCGTAGTAAAAAATACATGTAACATCATTGAACAAGTGCAAGGTTGGCCTCGGATTCAAGAACATAAATTAATTATGTATATTAATATGTTGGTCAATATTCGTCTAACAATTTAGGTTAAGTCATAGTGTACCACAATCCTAATGCTCGAGACTAATATGCAAAAGTCAACAAAAGTCAATTTGACTCAAAATGATTCCCGAAATTTATACATGATTATCATATAGTTTAAATATCGTCGTTTTATATTTTTAAAAGATTATATTAGAATAAATAATATAATTCATTTATTATTAAAATTTATATAATAAAAATATACTTTTATATATCCTAAGTAATAAAATTTATAGAGTTCATTTAATATTATAAAGATAATATGATAGGTATTATTAAAGTAATTTTATTACCCGTAGTAAAATATGTTTATGTCACATATTTATTTGATAAAATAATATCTATGATAATAGTAAGTAAAAGTTGTATTATTTTATAATAATAATAATTATTATTTTATTAATAAAAATATCAATATTTATAATTACTAAGATGACATTATGATAAAATGATAATTCTAATTATGAAAACTTTAATATTTACAACACTTTTTAATATTATCTTTAAAATAATAATTCTATTTAAAATGATAATAATAGTGATATTTTATAATAATAATGACATTTCTATTAAAATGATAATTTTTGTTAAAATGATAGTTTTAATACTAACGATACTTTTAATAATAATAGTAATGATAGAAATAATAAGAACGATAATTTTATCTTAAATCAATATCTTATAATATTTTAATTTCATCAAGATACTCTTATTCATTATTTCCTAATTGATTCATTTGATAGCTTTTAATTGTCTTTTATATCGCGTTCATTTTAATAATAGTAATCATAATAATTAAGTGTTACTAATATTAGTTTTAATTATAATAATACTAATAATAATAAATATTATGATAATATTAATACTAATAACTATTTTAATGATAATAATAATAATAATATTAATTATAACTTTAACGATAATAACGGTAGTAATAATAATAAAATAATAATTTTTAATGATAATACTTTATATGGATAATGATAATAATAATGATCATAATAATAACGATATTAGTAATAATAATAATAATAAAAATAATAATAATCATAGTTAGATAAAAACTATAACGACGATAATAACGACGATAATAATAATCATTTTTAATAATAATACAAAAATTCAATTGATTATAACTTCTAATCCGTTCATCGAAATCATTCGATATCTAAATGAAAAGTTCTTAATTTTTCGCTAGCTTTTCAACGACATGCATAACTTATACCTTATCTCAACCGCATGTGTAACTAATTCAGGATTCAACATAACCTATCTAATGGCAATATCAAAAGTACAAGCATGCATAATCCTATATACTCGAGTACTAGTCAGGGATACACTATTAGTAAAAAAGAAAGTTAAGTTATGAGTGCTCACGTATCAATATTGAGATTCAATATTGCAGAAAAGTACGTAGACGCAGCGGAGATGATAAACACTAGGTTTGACTCAAGAGCATACCCCCGATCCATACCCATAACCTCCTTAGCTATAACTCATAATTTCCTTAGCTCTATCCCGCTCATAAAACTCGTTTTGAAAACACTCAAGCAGAACCTCGTCGTAGTATTTTATGTATATTTAATAATAATACTAATAATAATAATAATAATAATAATAATAATAATAATAATAATAATAATAATAATAAGATTAATAATAATAATAATCTTAATAATAATAATAATAATAATAATAATAATAATAATAATAAATAAATAAGTATGTATATGTATATCAGAGAGGGTGAGATCGAGAGTTGTGATGAATGAAAATAGCTCGACCAAAAAATGTGTTTTAAAGGAATTGGAGCTCACCAACCACCCCATGCGATCGCATGGGGTTTCTATAATGTTTTCATGAGATCGCATGAATGATAATTCCAGCTCATAATTCACTTTGTGCACTACCGACACTTCATAAGATTATATAATATATATATTTAATAAATAATATATTAAATCTATAGAATTAATTAAATATTTTATTATATTCTCGTGCATAGTTGATTTGAAATTTTTACACTGACGTGTTGTATGTTGACCCTCGACTCATGTACCACTTTTGGTTTTTCGAGCGCACTTTCGTACGTTTAGAAAACTAGCCTTTTACGTTACGCGACATGTACCTTTGTTAATAATTTTGACTTACTCACCAATAAATTACCTTATAAAAATGTAACTTATAAAATTGAGCGTTGTGGTCATTTGCTTCTATAAATCAGTGACTCGTTGTTTATTAAAATATATTATTTTAAATCAGGACGTTTTATGACTAAGTTAAAATATATATATATATATATATATATATATATATATATATATATATATATATATATATTTATGATTGTAAATTTGTACAATATATATATGTTTGAAATATTTATCTAATGATATAATATTTAGTCTTTCAAAACCAATTATATTTCAAAGTTCGTTTTATATAATTTAACTCTTTTTAAATATTAGTAGTTATTCTACCAAACAATGTTTTTAATATGAAAAACTAAATGGTTGATTTATCAAGGGACACTAGTTAATCAAAGTAAAGTACACTTTTGAAATTTAAACGGAAATGATTACTAACTTTTGACTAACTCTCATTAATGACACTTTTGTAAATCACTTTTACCAAATATTCTGGATACCGTTAAAAAGAAAAGGTTTTCTAATTCAAAGTGGACCTCTTAACAGAGACTCGTAATCGTAATTCAATGTATCTAATAATTCAATCATTTAATATTATCTTTTAATTCCGTCAATAATTATTTTAAATATATTTTAAAACAACAACGTTCATGTAAAGTATTATACGTCTAATACTTGTTAATGTTTTCAAGTTATAATATATACACATATACATATATAATCAGATTTGTTCGTATAATGGTTCGTGAATCATTGAAACTTGGTCGAGGTTTAAATGAATGTATGAACACAGTTTAAAAAAATCTTTGAGATTCAACTTACAACTTTGCTTATCGTGTCGGGAATATATAAAGATTAAAGTTTAAATTCGGTCAAAAATTTCCGGGTTGTCACAGTACCTACCCGTTAAAGAAATTTCGTCCCGAAATTTGAGTGGAAAGGTCGTGAATGATAATAAGTATGTTTTCATGATGCATACGGGCTGAAAATTATAGTTTTATCATCAGCGAATAATTTGGATAAACAATCCATTTATATGAAGAGTACGAATGAAGCTAACATAGAAGAGTGAAATGAGTAAGTGTAGATTCATTTTATTATTTGACGTAGATATGATTGATTTCCAAATTTTAAGGGATTTGAAGAAAATCTTCGTAATAAGATTTGATTCTCCGGTAACCAAGGGAATTAGGATCCGCTTTAAATGCGATCGTCCATTTTAATTGTCCTGTCGGAGATTTTCTTATAAATTCACCTCCTTCATTTCCTTACAACTCACACCTTCTGTTGATGCATTTTATGCAAGTCTCTAGACATCTACCCACGTTCATTGCAGGTACAACAGTTTACAGGCCACCATGATTGTTCATTATTATCCTATCCGTGTTTGTATGTGGTTACAGGAACTGCAGGAACAAGATTTGGATGTTGGACTATGTTAGACTTAGTCAGACGTACGAGTGAAGCCTCACTAGTACGACTGATAGGCTCATACGCACGGTTGATGCTGAGCTAAGTCAAAATTACAACCTAAATGAGAAGACACGAGTGAGTGATCACCCGTATGGCTGATGAAGCCAACTCGTACGTGTGATGGATGCATCATACGGGTGAGTCAACAGCAGGGGTATATAAAGTCTTATGTTCTTCACTTTAGGTTAAGCCTCTCATTTGTTACACACTGATGTTATGCGAGGTGTATATAAAACAGCTTATATTTTTACAGGGAAATACTATTAAATACGATACAATTTTACACAAGATATTTATTTATTTAGAGAATGGATATACTTAAACCTTGCTACAACACTTATAGGCAGTGTACCTAATGGTACAGTAGTGTAGTTTTTAGTAAGTCCTGTTCGTTCCACAGGAAAAAAATCTTTAAACAAAGCTTAACGCTATATTAGTTTTATTTTATAAAAATACAAATATATATATATATATATATATATATATATATATATATATATATATATATATATATATATATATATATATATATATATATATATATATATAAGTAATATTATTATTATAAAGGGGGGGTTTTTTTACCGTTTAATGACCGGTTTGTCGATTTTAAAAACTTAAGTCGCAGTTAAAACCAAATGTAAAATATTAAAAATAAATACAAGACTTAATTTAAAGCGTAAAGTAAATAACGATAATGAAATTGTGATAAATAAAAGTGCGATAAAATAAACTTGCGATAATTAAAAAGTACGATAATTAAAAGTGCAATACAATAACAATAAATAAAAGTGCTATAATTAGAAGTGCAATTAAATATAAAATAAAGGAAATTAAATATGAAATAAAAGAATTATGCTTATTTAAACTTCCGTAATCATGATGTTTGACATGTTGATTTTAGTTTTATGCCCATGGGTTAATTGTCCTTTGTCCTGGATTATTTAATATGTTCGTCTGGTTTTTGTCCATAACAGTCCATCAGTCATAAATATAAAGTGCGAGTATCCTCGTCAAATTATCCTTATACCCGAAGTTAAATATTCCAACTAATTGGGGACTTAAACTGTAACAAGATTTTATTACTTTGTTTAATAATTACACCAGGATATCGACTGCGTGTAACCCAAGGTTTTAATACTTTGTTACCAATTATGCCAAGTGTCCTTGTACATAATTTCACCCCTGTTTTAATAATTCTAGTGACTATTAATCCATTCCCATGTCCGGTTAAATGAACGATTATTCTTACATATAAATACCCCGCCCATCGTGTCCGATCGAGTGTATATGGTTATTTATAGGGACGTCCAATTGTAAATCTTTATATTAAAATTAACAAATTATCATTTAGTTAAACAAATATAAAGCCCATTAATAGCCCATAGTCTAATTTCCACAAGTGTCGTTCTTTTGTCCAAACCCCAATTATGGTACAAAGCCCAATTACCCAATTTTAATATTTTTAGCCCAACATCATGATTACTTCGTTTTAAATAAGCATAATAATAACTTAGCTACGAGACATTAAATTAAAAAGGTTGAACATAACTTACAATGATTAAAAATAGCGTAGCGTTACACGGACAGAATTTTGACTTACACCCTTACAACATTCGCTAACATACCCTTATTATTAGAATTAAAATTAAAATTAAAATATAAATTATAAATATTACGTATAGATATAGAGAGGATGGATTAATGGATATATATTACGTTCACCAAACTGCGAATTTATAGGCCTGTGAACTGAAAAAGGAGCTCATGCGATCGCATGAGCTTTGCTCTTCAAGACCATGCGATCGCATGGTGGTAGGTGACAGCTCAAAATTCTTGTTTTCTTGTTTGTCGACGTTTTAATTAAATAAATATAATATATAAATAATTATAAGAATTATTTAAATATTATATTATATTTATGTGCATAGTTGACTTGTAATTTTTAGTCCGTTGCGTCGAGCGTTGAGAGTTGACTCTGGTCCCGGTTCCGGATTTTCGAACGTCCTTGCGTACAATTTAATATCTTGTACTTTGCGTTTTGAATCTTGTACTCTTGTAATTCTGAGACTTTTCTTATCAATAATTGGAACCTCTTTGATTGTATTTTGTACTTTTGAGCTTTTTGGTCGTTTGCGTCTTCAATTCGTAGAATCTGTCTTTTGTCTTCACCTTTTATTATTTAAATGAATATCACTTGTAAATAGAACAATCGCAACTAAAAGCTTGTCTTTCTTGAGGGATAATGCTATGAAATATATGTTCGTTTTTAGCATTATCACACACACTCAGATCTGGTGAGCTCCTCCGATTCTCTCTCAGTCCAAATCACCCAGGTGGTGAATAATAGCTCTAGGTGTTGATCTAATCACACTTGATTTAGTTGTGGTTTGACTAAATTAATCCAAAAAAAGCTTAACCTATTCACTAGAGGGTTTGATTCACTTATTCCGCCATTGTGTGAGTTAAATCTGTTGATTTCTAAGTTCCTAGTCATGTTTCATCACCTTCTATTCTTTCCTCCTCAACTCATATTTTTAAAGTATTCATCAATATGCTCCATCCAGTTCTGATTCTCGATATACTTCTAATTTTCATATAGTCATTCTTCTTTTTCATCTACCGCCTGAAGAATCTATTTACTTCTACTATACTCTTGGGTTTATAGTGTTTCTAGTTTTCCCGTGTCTTTATATTGCTATATGCATTGATATATATGGTTTATAATTTCTGGTTTGTCGTTGGGCTTTATATCTTCCTTTATATTTCAAAGTCTCTGCTTCTGTCTTCTATAATCATTGTTATTCACAGTTAATGCTCTCTTTTATTTGCTGCAATTTATAACCCAATTTCTATTTCGGAGTTTTGTCCTTTCGTTTCTTCTTCTTGCGATTAAGCACCGCTTGTAATGGTCCAGAATTCACAGATATGAATTTTGGAATGAACATTGTTAATGTTCTAGGAAGGAAATTGTGATAGCATGATCTTGACTTGTCAAATTACCAGAATACTTTGGAAAAGACCGAATCATCAAGAAATATTTTATTGATATTTTAGAGGTTAAATAGAATACAAGAGTCGTATAACATGGCACATGATGATGTTATGATCTGTGAATCATCACGTTCCATTTAGAAACTCAGCATGACTTACTGTAATATAATCACGTTGATCAAGTGTCATTATATTATACTAATTCATGCTTCAGTTCCCAACACTATGTAATGACCCGCACTTTTTCGATCGTTCTATACTTATAAGATTAATATTTATATAAATTAAACCTTACCAACATGATAAGCAATCCAAATTGTTGAGACTTATGTTTTCGAAAAGAGTTTTACACAACGTTTGACCGTCTAGTTTGACCGATGATATCACGAACTATACAATATATGATAATTATACGTTTATGTATATATATGTATATATACATATTTAACATGATCTAAGAATGTTTTAATATCTCATTTTGTATTAATAACAATAAGTTATAAGTATATTTTGAAACTACTAACTTAAGTTTTTCAAAACGATAACCATACGTAACGTTATTTGACTTAAATACTTATGACCTATAATGTTTATACATATATCGTATAAGTAATGTATTTAATCACTTTTAAAGACTTAAATACATAAAACAATATAAGTATATTTACAAAAGATAGCTATATTTGAATCCTCGTTCCGTTTTCTCAAAGATTTCTATACGTATACCTAGGGTATATGTACCCGTATCATACGCAGCTTCTAGATGTATTTACTATTGGTATATACCAATAAAAATCTGCTCCTTAGCAGCCTTAAATGATTAAGAAACATGTGGAACCAACCATTTGTCAAGTAGCATGAATTATTTAGCAAGAAAACAAAGTTAGGTATTTTTTTTTCCTTTATAACCTAAAAACGTTTTTATGCATGCACACCATTTCTTCACCCCATTTTCTCATACTTACACTTCCATTTCTCTCTCAAAATACTCTTAACTTCATACTTGATCATCTCTAAGCATTTTCCCCATCATTTAGCTTCAAAAACAACACTTAAACCTCATAAGAAAACCTTACAAAAACACTTCAAGAAATCCTTCCAAGAACACAAACTTACTTCCAATCTTTCATTCAATTCCATCACCCTTTTGGTTCTAGCTTTTTACTCCTCTTTTACAGCAACCTTGTCCAAGGAACTTGAGGTAGTAACTATGTTCATAACCTTATTCGATTCATATATATATAGCTATCTTATTTTGTGGTATAAAATTTTAACAACAAGAACATAGTTTGAATGTTTTCAAACTTGTTTGCAAACTAAATAGATCCTTATAACTTAACTTTTAAAATACTTCAAGACCTGTAATATAACTTAAATATATGCTAATTTAACAAGGTATAACTTGGTTTTTCAAAGAACACCTTAAAACTGAATCTACGGTGTCGGAGTGTAACCGGGGGCTGTTTTGGGTTGGATAATTAAAAACTATTTTGAACTTTGAATTGGAGGCTTATTTTCTGGAAAATTGATATTTACTATGAATATGTTAACACATAAAAATTTCATGATTTAACTCAAAGTATAAGTATTTTTAGAAAAATAATCATTTAAGGTTGTTTACATGATGGAAAATGATCAACTCCATAAGTTTCACTAAAGTTTGACCTATGACCTGTGATTTCGAATACAAACTAAGGTATTTACAGTTCATAGTCTTAAAGAGGGACTCGATCCAAGGAAGTGGCAAGTTGAATCAACGAAAACGGAGTTGTAACGAAGAAACTATGACCAAAACGAGATCGGATATCTAAGACTAGTTTAGCTACGAAAATAATTGGAGAAAATTAAATAAATCACATCTTTTTAAAATAACATGATATTTTATATATATGTACTCATAATTTAATTTTATATGGTTCAGGATCACCCGTAAACAATACGAGAAGATTAATCATAAGATCCCATGATTGTACGCAACACGTCATTTGACAACACCGGTACTTTATGTACGCAACACGTCATTTGACAACACCGGTACCGTGGGTCAAGATTAATCTCGACCAATACATATACGATGGGGGTTTTTATTTATTTCATTGGGGGTTTATTAAACACCTAAAAATGAACCATTAAAATTGAATTACTAACATCGGACTGCTAACTACGGACTAAGAAATTATTAAAACTATTAAAAGTATAAAAAGTATATATATGTGACGATTGTTTAAAATAGAAATATATTGATAAACTATATATGGATAGGTTCGTGATATCAATCGGAGACCAAGTCGAAATTACATATCTTCAAGACGAAAGTGAGTATATAGTCCCACTTTTAAACTCTAAATATTTCGGGATGAGAATACATGTATTTTATGTTTTACAATATGGACACAAGTAACTGAAAAATATATTCTACGTTGAGTTGTACCACTGGCATACTTCCCTGTAGCTTGGTAACTAATATTTACAGCGGTATTGTAAACGCGAATCCTGTTGATAGATCTATCGGGCCTGACAACCCCAACCGGACTGGACGACCAGTATTCAACGGTTGCACAGTACTTCGTTTCGTGACTACACTTGGTACGGTGTAGTAAGATTTCATAATAAAGGGAATATGCGACGTGATTAAATGTTAAGTATGGTTACCAAGTGCTCAACCACTTAGAATATTTTTATTAAAATGTTTATATATGAAATCTTGTGGTCTATATTTATATCGCTGCCGGCATTAAACCTATATCTCACCAACTTTATGTTGACGTTTTAAACATGTCTATTCTCAGGTGATAATTAGAAGCTTCCGCTGCAACATGTTGAATTTAAACAAGATCTTGAGTATGCATATTTGTGTCAAAAATAAAACTGCATATCGGAGGATTTGTAATGTAAAATATGCTAGAAAGCGTATTGTTATCATCACATGTAAAGTTTGTAAGTCTAAGATTATCGCTAAACGATAATCATCTTTATTTTGTCTAAAGCTTGTATCAAAATAAGAATTATGGTTTGTAATGTAAAATATATGCAGTTGTTCTTTTAAAAATGTCGCATATAGAGGTCAATACCTCGCAATGAAATCATACGTTATCTAACACGTTCTTATGGTTAAGGACGGGTTATGACATGTGGTATCAGAGCGGTGGTCTTAGCGAACCAGGTTTGCATTAGTGTGTCTAACCGATAAGTCGTTAGGATACATTAGTAAGTCTGGACTTTGACCGGGTCTGATTTAAAAACCATTGCTTATCATTGTTGGTTAAAATTTATATGTAAATATTATGTAGTACTAATGGGTTAGTTGTTGTGTGATAGATGTCGGGCTCAAAACTTGTCATCACATTCAGCGACTCCGAACCAGAATCTTCAGATGGTGTTCCAGTCATTAACCTATCCGATGACGAAAATAATATCTTTGGGGAAGACTCACAAATTCCGGATGAACCGACTATAGAGAACCCGGAAAGTGAACCCGAGGAGGAAAGTGAACCCGAGGAGGAAAGTGAACCCGAGGAAGAAATACAGGAAATTACAAAAGACGAGTTCGAACTAGGAAAGAAACGAAAGGCTAATGAATTAGAAAATTCAAATCCCGAGTTTAGTAAGGATGATGTGGCACCAACTCCACTAGACACTACCACCCCTATTCCCGCTATTCCTATTCGTTCTATTCCGGCATCCAGTTCTTCAGTCCCACAGCCAAAATATAGGCAGACAGCCAGGATAAGCGTTAAGCGATTCTTTGAACCTAAACGTCCTAGAAAATAGACCAAACGATACGCTGCCGTATTAAACCATGGGATCATATAATGTTTTGTATAATATTATTAGTGTGGTTTGCTTAATGTTCGATGTAAGATAAGCATATGTAAAATAGTGAAGTGTGAAATGCAATAATTTTCCATGGTTAAGTATTATTTAGATGGTAGTAATTGATTCTGTACTAAGCTATTAAGTATGGACATTAACGGGTAGGTAATACCCTAGATATAATTATAAAACGCTAATAAGAAGAAAAGGCTTTTATAATAATACCTGGTTCATATTATTAATAAGCTATAATGTACTGTAAATATACACTACATCTATAATATTCCATGTGAATAATTATTTTCTTTTCATTCGAAGAATATGGCGCGATTAAACCGAATGACGGAACAAGAAATCCAGGAACTCATCAATCAGCGAGTGAACGACAGAATGTTATGGGTCGAGGCTGCAAGAGGTGCTGCAGTTAACCCAAATCCTCGTGTGGGGTGCACTTACAAAACTTTTCAAGCTTGCAAGCCCTCATCATTCAGTGGAACAGAAGGACCGATCGGTTTAACCCGGTGGATAGAAAAGATGGAGACTGTGTTTAAAATCAGTGGTTGTGTTGAAAAGGACATGACCAAGTATGCATCGTGCACTTTACAAGATAGTGCACTCACGTGGTGGAAAAATTATGTGAAGGCTGTAGGAGGAGATGTAGCTTATGATACTCCGTGGGAAGAATTCAAAACAATGTTAATCAACGAATATTGTCCAAGGAACGAGGTTAGGAAGTTGGAAGATGAGTTACGAAGTCTGAAGGTTATTGGTACTGAAATCACCAACTACAATCAGCGATTCATGGAATTAGTTTTGCTATGTCCTGAATTGGTCCCAACCGAAGAACGGAAGATTGAAATGTACAAAGATGGTTTGCCCAAAAAGGTCAAGGCAAATGTTACAGCATCGAAACCTAAGACAATTCATGAAGCTATAACTATGGCAAACGAGCTAATGGATCAGGTCATCATGGATAAGAAAGTATCCAATACTGATGTGAAGGTATCAGGTAACAAAAGAAAGTGGAATGGAAATTATGATCGAGGTAACCAACAACAATCTTTTAAGAAACAAGAAAACACGCAAGGTGCGGGTAGTGGTTTAAGCTTTGGTTATAAAGGACAAAATCCTTTATGCAACCGATGCCACAAACATCACTCTGGTTACTGTAATGTGGTATGCAACAAATGTAATCGAAAGGGTCATCTTGCTGAAGATTGTAGGGCTCTCGTTACAAATACAAATGGTACCAAGACTCCTGCCACCAATGCAAATAGAACTGCTTTGGCTACCATTACTTGTTTTGGGTGTGGAAAACAAGGTCACTATAAGAGCCAGTGCCCGAATCCAGAGAAGAATATCGGACCTGCACGTGGGAGAGCATTTGTTATTAATACTAGAGAGGCATGTGAAGACCAGGAGCTTGTTACGGGTACGTTTACCATTAATAACTTATCCGCATCTATTATATTTGATACTGGTGCTGATAGAAGTTACGTGTGTAGAGACTTTCACGCTAAATTGAATTGTTCATCATTACCTCTAGATGCTAAGTACATGATTGAGTTAGCTAATGGTAAACTAATTAAAGCCGATAAAATTTGTCGTGATTGTAAAATAAATTTAGCCGGAGAAACATTTAAAATTGACTTAATACCCGTAGAATTAGGAAGTTTTGATGTAATAGTCGGCATGGACTGGATGTCCAAAGTAGGAGCTGAAGTTGTGTGTGCCAAGAAGGCAATTCGCATTCCTCGTAAGGATAAAACGCCAGTAATGATTTATGGAGAGAAGGGTAACTCAAAGCTAAAACTCATTAGTTATTTGAAAGCTCAAAAGTGCTTGAAGAAAGGGTGCTATGCTATCTTAGCACATGTTAATAAAGTCGAAACGAAGGAAAAAGTGAAGAGCATCAATGACGTGCCTGTGGCAAGAGATTTTCCTGAAGTATTTCCGGAAGAGTTGCCGGGATTACCTCCATTTAGATCTGTAGAATTTCAAATAGATTTAGTACCAGGAGCTGCACCAGTGGCTCGTGCTCCATATAGACTTGCACCGTCCGAGTTAAAAGAACTTCAGAGTCAGTTAAAAGAATTACTGGATCGTGGATTCATACGACCAAGTACTTCACCGTGGGGAGCTCCAATTTTATTCGTCAAGAAGAAAGACGGATCTTTCCGAATGTGTATAGATTATCGTGAATTAAATAAGTTAACTATCAAGAATCGGTATCCACTACCGAGAATTGACGACTTATTTGATCAACTCCAAGGATCATGTGTGTACTCGAAAATTGACCTAAGATCGGGCTATCATCAATTACGTGTCAAAGAAGAAGATATACCGAAAACTGCTTTTCGGACACGCTACGGTCATTACGAATTTTTGGTCATGCCGTTTGGATTGACGAATGCGCCAGCTGTATTCATGGACCTCATGAATCGAGTTTGTAGTCCATATCTAGATAAGTTTGTTATCGTTTTCATTGATGATATTCTTATCTATTCCAAGAGTGAGCAAGAGCATGAGCAGCATTTAAGGTTGATATTAGAGTTGTTAAGAAAAGAACAGCTATATGCTAAATTTTCTAAATGTGCTTTCTGGTTGAAAGAAGTGCAATTTCTTGGCCACGTTGTTAGTAGCAAAGGAATTCAGGTTGATCCAGCAAAAATTGAAGCCATTGAAAAATGGGAGACTCCTAAGACACCAATGCAGATACGCCAATTTTTGGGTTTAGCCGGTTATTATAGAAGGTTTATTCAAGATTTTTCCCGAATAGCTAAGCCGTTGACAGCGTTAACGCAAAAAGGGAAGAAATATGAATGGACTTCTGAGCAGGAGAGTGCATTTCAGTTACTGAAAAAGAAGTTGACTACGGCGCCTATTTTATCGTTACCAGAAGGGAGCGATGATTTTGAAATATATTGTGACGCTTCGCGACAAGGTTTTGGTTGCGTTCTTATGCAACGGAAGAAAGTTATTGCATACGCATCCCGACAATTGAAGATTCACGAGCGGAATTATACGACGCATGATCTAGAACTGGGAGCAGTCGTGTTTGCATTGAAGATATGGAGACACTACTTGTATGGGGTTAAATGCACTGTGTTTACTGATCATAAAAGCCTTCAACATATTTTCGATCAAAAACAGCTGAACATGAGGCAACGTAGGTGGGTTGAGTTAATAAATGACTATGATTGTGAAATTCGTTATCATCCCGGGAAAGCGAACGTGGTGGCCGACGCTCTAAGCAGAAAGGAACGAGAACCAATTCGAGTACGAGCGATGAACATAAAAATTCGCATGAATCTCAACTCACAAATCAAAGAAGTTCAACGAGAAGCACTTACTAAAGAAAATATAGGAAATGAAATAATGAAGAAGTATGAGAAGCAACTCGTTATACGGGAAGATGGAATTCGATATTTTGCAAACCGTATTTGGGTACCGAAGTTGGGTGGATTAAGGAAGTTGATATTGAACGAGGCACATAAGACAAGATACTCAATACATCCTGGAGTCGGAAAGATGTATCAAGATCTTAAGACGCATTATTGGTGGCCTAACTTAAAGACAGACGTTGCAACATATGTTGGGGAGTGTTTAACTTGTTCCAAGGTCAAAGCAGAACACCAGAAGCCGTCAGGGTTACTTCAACAACCAGAAATCCCAGAATGGAAATGGGATGGTATTACCATGGATTTCATCACGAAGTTACCAAAGACTGCCTGGGGATACGACACCATTTGGGTGATTGTTGATCGTCTCACCAAGTCTGCACATTTCTTGCCTATAAAGGAAACGGATAGAATGGAGAAACTATTACGATTGTATATAAAGGAAGTTGTTTCAAGGCATGGAATACCTATTTCCATTATATCCGATCGTGATAGTAGATTTACATCAAAGTTCTGGCAATCACTACAGGAGGCCCTAGGAACTCGTTTGGATATGAGTACCGCGTATCATCCGCAAACCGACGGGCAGAGTGAAAGAACGATTCAGACTCTTGAAGACATGCTCAGGGCATGTGTGATCGATTTTGGAAACGGATGGGATAAATATCTACCATTAGCAGAATTCTCGTATAATAATAGTTATCATGCGAGCATTAAAGCTGCGCCATTCGAAGCATTGTACGGAAGGAAGTGTAGATCTCCTATTTGCTGGAATGAAGTAGGAGATCGACAATTAACTGGTCCCGAGATCATACACGAAACGACTGAGAAGATAGTACAAATCAAGGAGAGATTGAAAACAGCCCGTAGTCGCCAAAAGAGCTACGCCGATGTTCGAAGGAAACCATTAGAGTTTCAGATCGGTGACATGGTTATGTTAAAGGTGTCACCGTGGAAAGGTGTAATACGCTTCGGAAAAAGGGGTAAACTGAACCCAAGATATGTAGGCCCGTTCAAGATTATCGAACGCATTGGACCGGTAGCTTATCGACTCGAGTTACCACAACAACTCGCCGGAGTACATAATACATTTCACGTCTCAAACCTTAAGAAGTGTCTTGCAAAGGAAGATCTCACCATTCCTCTTGAAGAAATCCATGTCGACGAGAAACTACAATTCATCGAAGAACCAATCGAAATCATGGATCGTGAAGTTAAACGGCTCAAGCAGAGCAACATACCGATCGTTAAGGTTCGTTGGAATGCTCGAAGGGGTCCCGAGTTTACTTGGGAACGAGAGGATCAAATGAAACAAAAATATCCACACTTGTTTTCCGATGACGCAAAATAGGTACAATTTTAAAATTTCAGGACGAAATTTATTTAACGGGTAGGTACTGTAATGACCCGCAATTTTTCGATCGTTCTATACTTATAAGATTAATATTTATATAAATTAAACCTTACCAACATGATAAGCAATCCAAATTGTTGAGACTTATGTTTTCGAAAAGAGTTTTACACAACGTTTGACCGTCTAGTTTGACCGATGATATCACGAACTATACAATATATGATAATTATACATTTGTGTATATATATGTATATATACATATTTAACATGATCTAAGAATGTTTTAATATCTCATTTTGTATTAATAACAATAAGTTATAAGTATATTTTGAAACTACTAACTTAAGTTTTTCAAAACGATAACCATACGTAACGTTATTTGACTTAAATACTTATGACCTATAATGTTTATACATATATCGTATAAGTAATGTATTTAATCACTTTTAAAGACTTAAATACATAAAACAATATAAGTATATTTACAAAAGATAGCTATATTTGAATCCTCGTTCCGTTTTCTCAAAGATTTCTATACGTATACCTAGGGTATATGTACCCGTATCATACGCAGCTTCTAGATGTATTTACTATTGGTATATACCAATAAAAATCTGCTCCTTAGCAGCCTTAAATGATTAAGAAACATGTGGAACCAACCATTTGTCAAGTAGCATGAATTATTTAGCAAGAAAACAAAGTTAGGTATTTTTTTTTCCTTTATAACCTAAAAACGTTTTTATGCATGCACACCATTTCTTCACCCCATTTTCTCATACTTACACTTCCATTTCTCTCTCAAAATACTCTTAACTTCATACTTGATCATCTCTAAGCATTTTCCCCATCATTTAGCTTCAAAAACAACACTTAAACCTCATAAGAAAACCTTACAAAAACACTTCAAGAAATCCTTCCAAGAACACAAACTTACTTCCAATCTTTCATTCAATTCCATCACCCTTTTGGTTCTAGCTTTTTACTCCTCTTTTACAGCAACCTTGTCCAAGGAACTTGAGGTAGTAACTATGTTCATAACCTTATTCGATTCATATATATATAGCTATCTTATTTTGTGGTATAAAATTTTAACAACAAGAACATAGTTTGAATGTTTTCAAACTTGTTTGCAAACTAAATAGATCCTTATAACTTAACTTTTAAAATACTTCAAGACCTGTAATATAACTTAAATATATGCTAATTTAACAAGGTATAACTTGGTTTTTCAAAGAACACCTTAAAACTGAATCTACGGTGTCGGAGTGTAACCGGGGGCTGTTTTGGGTTGGATAATTAAAAACTATTTTGAACTTTGAATTGGAGGCTTATTTTCTGGAAAATTGATATTTACTATGAATATGTTAACACATAAAAATTTCATGATTTAACTCAAAGTATAAGTATTTTTAGAAAAATAATCATTTAAGGTTGTTTACATGATGGAAAATGATCAACTCCATAAGTTTCACTAAAGTTTGACCTATGACCTGTGATTTCGAATACAAACTAAGGTATTTACAGTTCATAGTCTTAAAGAGGGACTCGATCCAAGGAAGTGGCAAGTTGAATCAACGAAAACGGAGTTGTAACGAAGAAACTATGACCAAAACGAGATCGGATATCTAAGACTAGATTAGCTACGAAAATAATTGGAGAAAATTAAATAAATCACATCTTTTTAAAATAACATGATATTTTATATATATGTACTCATAATTTAATTTTATATGGTTCAGGATCACCCGTAAACAATACGAGAAGATTAATCATAAGATCCCATAATTGTACGCAACACGTCATTTGACAACACCGGTACTTTATGTACGCAACACGTCATTTGACAACACCGGTACCGTGGGTCAAGATTAATCTCGACCAATACATATACGATGGGGGTTTTTATTTATTTCATTGGGGGTTTATTAAACACCTAAAAATGAACCATTAAAATTGAATTACTAACATCGGACTGCTAACTACGGACTAAGAAATTATTAAAACTATTAAAAGTATAAAAAGTATATATATGTGACGATTGTTTAAAATAGAAATATATTGATAAACTATATATGGATAGGTTCGTGATATCAATCGGAGACCAAGTCGAAATTACATATCTTCAAGACGAAAGTGAGTATATAGTCCCACTTTTAAACTCTAAATATTTCGGGATGAGAATACATGTATTTTATGTTTTACAATATGGACACAAGTAACTGAAAAATATATTCTACGTTGAGTTGTACCACTGGCATACTTCCCTGTAGCTTGGTAACTAATATTTACAGCGGTATTGTAAACGCGAATCCTGTTGATAGATCTATCGGGCCTGACAACCCCAACCGGACTGGACGACCAGTATTCAACGGTTGCACAGTACTTCGTTTCGTGACTACACTTGGTACGGTGTAGTAAGATTTCATAATAAAGGGAATATGCGACGTGATTAAATGTTAAGTATGGTTACCAAGTGCTCAACCACTTAGAATATTTTTATTAAAATGTTTATATATGAAATCTTGTGGTCTATATTTATATCGCTGCCGGCATTAAACCTATATCTCACCAACTTTATGTTGACGTTTTAAACATGTCTATTCTCAGGTGATAATTAGAAGCTTCCGCTGCAACATGTTGAATTTAAACAAGATCTTGAGTATGCATATTTGTGTCAAAAATAAAACTGCATATCGGAGGATTTGTAATGTAAAATATGCTAGAAATCGTATTGTTATCATCACATGTAAAGTTTGTAAGTCTAAGATTATCGCTAAACGATAATCATCTTTATTTTGTCTAAAGCTTGTATCAAAATAAGAATTATGGTTTGTAATGTAAAATATATGCAGTTGTTCTTTTAAAAATGTCGCATATAGAGGTCAATACCTCGCAATGAAATCATACGTTATCTAACACGTTCTTATGGTTAAGGACGGGTTATGACACACTACTTCAAAATATTCCTATTTTAAACTTGAATGTTTCAGAATTTAGAAACTAAAATAGTTTCTTTTATGATGTAATACAGATAGCGCGAAGAGGTAAATGATTTCAAATAAGAATAATTAAGAAAATATCTTCAGAAATATGGAGGATATTTATAATGGAAGATATGATGATATCTTAGAATTTCTAATATCAGAGGATGATGAAGAATATTGTCTGCA
Organism: Rutidosis leptorrhynchoides; assembly: GCF_046630445.1. Lineage (NCBI taxonomy): Eukaryota > Viridiplantae > Streptophyta > Magnoliopsida > Asterales > Asteraceae > Rutidosis > Rutidosis leptorrhynchoides. The sequence continues at coordinate 17,207,436 of NC_092338.1, forward strand.
AGGGTTTAGAGTCAGGAGCAAGGTATTCGATAATGACTTCAGCAGATACTGAATCATTTGGATCCTTTGAAGGCAGGTTTAGCCTTTGTGATTTGTCCACAGCCTCCTTCATACTTTGCTCAATCTGTTTTTTAGTTCCAACTCTTTTCTTTTTCTGAGCTCTGCCAACACACTACTCTTTATTATCAAACTTTTTACTGTTAAGGTCGTCTTATAGTTTTTTTTTTTTTGCTGCTTCATCAACAATTTCGAGAATTATTCCGCAGTTTAGGATGTTTTTCAGAAACTTCACATTCAAGTATGTAAGTTCAGGAGATAGACGTTATATATACACATATAACTGTTGGTGTGGACATGCTGCAAGATTTCAAAATACTGATTGCTAATTCCCGATGATTCGTATGGCAATTCTCGTTACAAGATGCGAATGAGTAAATGATGGGGTTTTGATAAATATAATGATTTTTCGGAAAATCTCAGATCATTACGGTTGCTGATAAGTTTACAGCTAATGTGGTGAGATATGAAAGGTTCCCTGGTAACAATGGCGAAAGGGCAACATATTTATCAAGATTATGATAAGGCTACTCCGAATGAAAAATTGAAGTTGTCTTGCTGGAGCTGTGATAGAATTTAGATCCATTAAGGAAATTGGATCTTTATGAAAATATTTGATCTTTTTGAAAATTAAATCTAGCTTTTACCCTAGATAAGTTTTTCGGAATAACCCTTCACTGGTGTTTGCTAAATATTTTTGTGGGTTTGGTGGGTTTCAGATTTGAAAATTTTAGCTCAAAACTTGCGGTTTTGTGTCACCCACTTGCTAACCTTGTATTGGGAAAGCAACACATCCAATTTACTTGTTCCGAATATTACCTTTCGGTAAACTACCGTCCGGTTGTAAAGGAAAGCGTTGAACAAGCAACTGTTAAGGCAATGTCCCCTGACATTCTTTTAATTATGGTCTATAACGTGTCGGACGCAATTACTATCCTTGGTAGGAGCAATAGTAAAGCTCACCCTTATTATTTTTCGGTCTGGCACAAGGTCCTGTCTTTGACCATGCTATGCAACCACCGTTCTTACGGTTGACACCCGATTTGGTTCAGGTGACCTAATGAATTCCAGGTGAATTCCTAGGATTTTACGTTCAATGGTAATGAACGCATTGAAAATGGGTTTTCAGAAAACAAATCGGTTTATAATTTGATCAAAATATTTTCTCGTTCAAGCTTGAGTTTAGATATCACTGAATTCCATGAGTTTGAATTCTCAATCTTTAAAGTCAATCTCTAGGATTGAGTAATATTAGGCTTAAAAGCTGATTTTTGATCTTTTAAGGAGATTATCCTTTCTGGGGGTCTGATTTATTAGTCTTATCAAGCTAATTTGCACGGTGCCCCCCCATTGTACGAGATAAATCCTTCTCATGGTTAGGATAAATCTGACCACTTGGCGACCCTGTTTTATGCTGAGGTCCGTGAATTTCCTGCTGATTTTAGAGATGACTTTTCTAGATTTTTTTATCAACCTACAGCTGGTCTGGACGACAACTTCATGACCTAAATCATGAAGCGCGTTTCTTTTTTGAAAGACTTTACTTCCTTTTAACGATGGAATTGATTCATCCTGTAGATCTATCTCTTCTTTTCTTTCATCGGGTAAAACAGTTTAGTTTAGTCCAAAGCAAAAGTATCTTCAATTATTTGTTACAGAAATATGTGACATATGTTTAAGATAACTTGGTAATTTTTCCCACACTTGGCTTTTATTTTCCTTTTTATTGTCCTCTATTCCATTTTAAATGAATTTTAACATTTTGGTTTGTTTCTCAATTTATGTCCTTTCCGAGGTAACAATAATTTCGGTGTTAACCCCTAGTTTTATCGTTCATAAATATGTATAAACATGATTTTGAGTTCATTTAATTGAAAATTTTGAAAAATTTTACTTGAATTGGGTAGTCAGTATATAAGACTAGGGCAGTTCTTTATTATCAGAGAGCACTAGATTCTAATACAACTACTACGTTACTAGTATTTTTAATGGTAACCAAGTGTTTAAAGTAAAAAAAATTTAAAAATTCGAAAGAATTTAACCTCTTCCCACACTTAAGATCTTGCAATGCCCTCATTTGCAAGAAATCAGTAACAATTTAAATTATTGAGGGTTATTAGCGTAGAAAAATGATTAAATTTTACCAAAGTTTCCAAACATATTGGCGTTTGTTTGCTGAATGATAAATGGTGCACATCATTTGTTCATTCCTTCTTGTTGTTACATCACATTTGTTTTTCGTTTTGTTGTCAAAACTAGCTTTTGCTGAACTTAATGCCTGTCTTTGAAAATGTGCTGTTTTACCCTGTTTTGTACAATCGACAATATACATACATACAAATATAAACATGCATGGCAATTTGAAATGGGACTTAATATCCCACTTTCAAATCCTAAATCTGAAATATTAGTACACAATAATAATAAAAATGATAAAGATTACATTAGTATATTTAATAACATAAGTTTAAACATGAATAAGTATAAAGATAAAAACATAAAAATCATATAAATAACCAAATGGAACCAAATCAGTCTGGATAGGGGTTCCAGTTCATCTCATCAGGTGGGTTCCATTGTTGGTTATAGGTGTTCTGATAGGCTTGGTTATAGTCATACCAGTTAAAGGGTGGTCGGATATCGGGGCTGTGTGGCGGAAAATGAGCAGGTCGAGTAGGTACATAGTTATTTGGTACCTGATATGATAGCTGGCTCATGATTTGGTGCTGATGAACTAACCAGCTATCATGTTGGTGTTGCCTATAATCCTCGTATACTCGCTCGGAGTTCCACTGCTCATACATACTATGTCTGGCCGCGTTCGTCATTGCTTCCTCATCTATACGAATGTGGACGTCAAGAATAGCATCTCAAAAGACATCCCTAATGTCTTCCGCCTCCTCCATTTCCTCGTCTGAGCCTCTCTCTACCTGAGGATGAGATCCCTCATAGGGTACTGCCTGGTTACGTCTACTTTTCAATACCTTAGCACCCACATAAACTTTCAATCCTAAGGGCTCAACCTGTTCTCTACAAAGCTGTAATGGACCCCCTTGGTTCCTATCAACACCTAAATACTCTCCAATGAGAGTAACAAAAATACCTCCTCCTATTATACTCCCGTCCTGCATTTCCTCTACCATTTTAGATAAATAAAAAGCAACACAGTAAGGGATATTGACAAAGCTTCTAGGATCCCGAATACACTTTAGGTAGAATAAATCATGTAAGGTAATTTTTTCTTTATTATGACCTCTCTGTGTAATCAAGTTAGCCAAAAATCTATGAATAATACGAAGCTCGGCTCTGTCAATATGTGTATAGGAGTGTCCTCCTGCTCGTGTAAAAACATCAAAATGTGACATACGCCTCCAAATGGCTTCAGCGTCAAAGTTACTATCTACCCTTTCACCATAATGAATCAAGTTTGTACAATTGGGTAGTAGCAACTCACCAAGAGTATATATATCTGTAAAGCCCTGGCCATGTCCAGCATGGACATTCTGTACATCCTACCGCCAAGGATAAACCTAAGAAAGCTTCTATCATCTATTCTAACTATATTTGTATCAAGTGATACAGTACTCATCAACTCAATACACCATTCCTTATATACAGGTCTACGAATGGTGAAAAGACATTCCCAATCTGTAAAAGAAGAACTGCCATACCTTTGAACTAAAAGCTGTCTAACACGGTCAGCTAGATGGACCGTTTCCAAAGGAACCCAATCGATTACCCTTGGCACCTCTACATTTTTTGTTACCAATTTGAATTTGTTCCTTTGATATGTCTCGTAATCTCTCCATCTCCTATCAAATCTCAGATTAGGATGCAGAGTGTGCTCAGGAATCGTTGGGAATTCTACTGGCGGCCTCATTGGGAATACTATGAATTCATCAACAAACTGTACCGGTCATAATAAGATATGTGCTGATCAGGCTGTTGTTGTGGTTCTTGTTGTGGTTCTTGTTCGTGTTGCATTTCTGGTTCTGGTTCTGGTGCTGGTGCTGGTCGTTTAGATGATGATGCTCCTGAACCTCCAGTATCGGCTTTCTACAAAACACATTAAACACAAAATTTGTGCATCCAAATATGCATTAGTGTTAGCAAAATAACAACTTAAAACAATCACTATAACATGTTAAATCAAAATTAAACTTATACACATTTTCACAATTTTTCACAATTCTACACTTTTCAAATAAGCACATATGAAAATGTATACAAAGTTCATAAGCTTTTAACTCAAATAACATGTCAAAATAGTCATTACTAATAATTAAACAAGTCTCAAATGGCAATTACATCAAATTAATTAAGTTCATGAATTTTGGACTTAAAAAGTCCACTTTAATCTCCAAAAATCATGTTTAGGATCAATGTTTGGATCATTTAACTATCTAAATATGTTACACTACTCAATTTAGTAATAATTCATGACAAAAATTGGCCATAACCTGTTTATATCAAAAAGCCCCAAATTGCTCAAGAACACAAACCCTAGATTTCTAAAAATTTTGAAGTTTTTGGCTTCAAATCATGTTAAATAGCAACAATCTAGGTTATACATGCATAAAATACTAACAATTTAACACTAATTACACTAGAAATTAACAAAATTGCATTAGGTAAAAAATTGGTAATTATCACAAAAACTAGGAATTTATAGAGTTTAGGGGTGTAATTTTTACCATTTTGCTGAAGAATGAGAATCTATGCATGATTAGAGCAAGAAAAATGACGAATTACGGTGGAAAAATGATGAAATTTGTTGAAGATTTGAGAGAGTTTCGTGTTTGTGTGTGTGTTGTGTGGAGAAGACACACCCGCTGGTCTGTTTGTATCAGGCCTGAAATCCAGCTCCATGCGATCGCATGGAGTTGGAGTGCAATACCCATGCGATCGCATGGGTATCCGGGAACAGTGTTTCAGCTTTTTTTTTTCTTTTTTTTTTATAAAACCTTAAACTAAATAAAACATATAATTAATAAAATTTTAAAAATTTGTTTCTTTTTAGGATGAGGGCTTTTCGGATCGATGTCCTAGTCTGTCCCTCGACAAAATTTTAAAATAAGTCAAATCAAAGCGCGGTTTTTAAAAGTAAAGATTTTTGGGTTTTTTAATGTTTTTGGCATACTTTAATTCAATAAGATTAAAAATAATGATAATAAAAGTTCTCGTCCCTCCCTTGGGTAAAACAATTTCGGTTCAATGACCTAGTCTTCAACTTACGACGAATTTTAAAAATCATATTTTTAACTTAGCGAAATAAAGTAAATTTTTGTTTTTAAATTCACACCAAACTTAAAAAAAAATTCACACCAAACTTAAATTATATTTTTGTTTTTATACATACAAACTTATATTAATTTTTCAAATATTTACAATTTTAAATAAGTTTACAATATTAAATTATTAATTATATATTAATTGTAAAAACATGGTAAAAATAAAATAAAAAATCTTTTTGGCTTTTATCCCACTTTAATCAATCAAATATTATCAAAAATATACGCCCCTCTTTTCGGTAAAGTAATTTCGGTTCCATGACCTAATTTAACTCATGATGAATATTTGAAATATTTTGGGTTGATTGATTAAAGATATTTATACCTTAAGAATAAACGTTAAATTTCGCAGTGATGTAATAAATTTTTGAATGATATCAATAATTTCGGTCGCCAAACCTAATTTCATCGAATACCAATTTAATACTTTATAGCAAACAAATTAGCTTTTATTATCAAAAGGTTAAAAATAAAAATAAAAAATAAAAACTGTACAGACTTACTTGTGAGATAGTATTCTTAGTGATACGATCTATCCCACTCATAAGATAGTCGGTTTAATAGGTTTTCCATAGCTACATAGGCGTAACCTCGAGCATTCAGTGTTTTTTCTTCTAAATATATGAACGGTCCGTCTCTGCATAAAGTAACAAATTCGGTGTTTGAATAGGTTTGATTATTTGAACATTTACCTCCATGTGACCATTTTCCGCATTTGTGACATCTTTCTAGGTGTTGTGCTCTTCTTTTCGCTGCGGATTTTGATTTTCCTTTACCAAATTGTAACTTATTATCTTCGCATCTGGATTCTTTTCTTACTCCGTCCAATCTTTCTCTGATTACTGATAATAGTTCACTCGGAAGTGTGTCATTATTACGTTTAGTGATCAAAGCGTGTAGCATTAGACCATGGTTTAGTTCACAGGAAGTCTTCATTTCGTAAAAACCTAAAAAAATAAAAATTCAGAATGGGGGGAGAAGACTAGTTCTTTAAGGTCTGCTAGGGAAAGACCATTCGGGTTCCATTTTCGAGAACTACACGAAAACAGAAAATCTAACTCTAACAGAAATACATATTATCCTTTAAAGACTTGATTCTCCCCACACCTAGTTAGCTGTGGTATCGAAATTGTGATTAACTTCGTTGTCGACTTCCATCAGACTATCTATGTAATGTTTAACTCTGTGACCATTAACTTTAAATTCAATTCCATTTGAATTTATTAATTCTATCGTTCCGTATGGGAAAACTCTTTTGACTATGAATGGTCCAGACCATCTTGATTTCAATTTTACAGGAAATAGCTTGAATCGTAAATTGAAAAGAAGAACTCTGTCTCCTTCTTTAAATTCTTTTAAACTTCTGATTCTTTTATCAGGCCATTTCTTTGTTCTTTCTTTATAGATTAACGAATTTTCGTATGCTTCATGTCTTAATTCTTCTAATTCATTTAGTTGACTTAACCGTAGACGTCCAGCTTCATCTAAATCAAGATTACATGTCTTCAAAGCCCAAAATGCTTTGTGTTCAATTTCTACTGGAAGATGACATGCTTTTCCATAAACGAGTCTAAAAGGTGTGGTTCCAATTAGAGTTTTGTAGGCTGTTCTAAAAGTCCAGAGTGCATTCTCCAATTTAATGGACCATTCCTTCGGATTTGATCCTACGGTTTTTTCTATAATACGTTTAAAAGCTCGGTTGGTATTTTCAACTTGTCCACTAGTTTGTGGATGATATGCGGTGGAGATTTTATGAGTTACTCCATATCTTTTAAGAACTTTCTCAAGTTGATTATTACAGAAATGAGTTCCCCGATCACTTATTAAAGCTTTCGGTGTTCCAAACCTTGCAAAAAGACGTTTTAAAAAGTTGACTACAACTCGTGCATCGTTAGTTGGGAGAGCTTGTGCTTCCGTCCATTTAGATAGATAATCAATGGCTACGAGAATATATAGATTATTATGAGATTTTGGAAATGGACCCATAAAGTCAATACCCCAAATGTCAAATACTTCACATACTTGAATGACATTTTGTGGCATTTCATCACGTTGACTTATTTTTCCGGCCCTTTGACAAGCATCACAGGATTTGCAAAGAAGGTGTACGTCTTTATAAATTGTAGGCCAATAGAATCCAGCATCATAAACTTTTCTTGCTGTTAGTTGAGACCCATAATGCCCTCCTGTTGGTCCTGTGTGACAATGGTTTAAGATTTTACTAGCTTCATCTCCGAATACACATCGGCGTATTATTCCATCGGGACAACTTTTAAACAGATGTGGATCTTCCCAGAAATAATGTTTTATATCACTAAAGAATTTCTTTCGTTTTTGGTACGACAATTCTTTTTCAAGGAATCCACATACTAAGTAGTTTGCATAGTCTGCAAACCATGGAATTTCATTATAATCTATCTTCAATAGATATTCATCAGGAAAGTTGTCTTGTATGGCCGATTCATTTAGAACTTCTAATTCGGGATTTTCAAGACGAGAAAGATGATCAGCGGCGAGATTTTCTGCTCCTCTTTTATCTCGGATTTCAATATCGAACACTTGTAAGAATAAGATCCAACGGATTAATCTTGGTTTGGCATCTTGTTTCGAAAATAGGTATCTAAGAGCAGAATGGTCGGTATAGACCACCGTTTTTGCTAGAACGAGATATGAATGAAATTTGTCAAAAGCAAAGACAATAGCAAGGAGTTCTTTTTTAGTAGTTGTGTAATTTGTTTGTTCTCCTTGTAACGTCTTACTAGCATAATATATATGTTGAAATCGTTTTTCAATCCTTTGTCCTAAAACGGCTCCCATTGCAAAATCACTTGCATCGCACATAAGTTCAAACGGTAGATTCCAATTTGATGTTATCATGATTGGCGCATTAGTGAGTTTCTCTTTAAGAATATTAAAAGATTTGATGCATTCATCTGAAAAGATGAATGGAGCATCCTTTTCTAGGAGTTTATTCATAGGAGTGGCAATTTTAGAAAAATCTTTTATGAAACGTCGGTAAAAACCGGCATGCCCTAGAAAACTCCTAACTCCTCTAACATTGGTGGGATGTGGAAGTTTAGCAATTACATCTACTTTAGCTCTATCCACTTCAATTCCTTCCTTTGAAATTTTATGACCAAGAACGATGCCTTCTTTAACCATGAAATGGCATTTCTCCCAATTAAGAACTAGATTTGATTGTTCGCATCTAATAAGCATTCGTTCCAGATTAACTAGACATGATTCAAATGTATCACCGAAGACTGAAAAGTCATCCATGAAAACTTCCATGCATTCTTCTATCATGTAGTGAAAAATCGCCATCATGCACCTTTGAAAGGTTGCAGGGGCGTTGCAAAGTCCAAATGGCATGCGTTTGTAAGCAAAAGTACCATAAGGGCAAGTGAATGTGGTTTTCACTTGATCTTCGGGTGCTATTGGAATTTGAAAGTATCCGAAAAAACCATCTAGAAAACAATAGTAACTATTTCCGGCTAATCTTTCCAACATTTGATCAATGAAAGGTAAGGGAAAGTGATCTTTTCTGGTGGCGTCATTTAATTTTCTATAATCAATACAAACACGCCATCCTGTTACAGTTCTAGTAGGAATAAGCTCATTTTTCTCATTTGTAATGACAGTCATGCCACCCTTCTTAGGCACGCATTGAACTGGGCTTACCCATGGACTATCAGAAATTGGATAAATTAAACCTGCATCTAGCAGTTTAATTATTTCTTTTTAACAACATCTTGCATATTAAGATTTAGTCTTCATTGGCGTTGCACATACGTTTTATGACCTTCTTCCATAAGGATTTTATGTGTGCAATACGAAGGACTTATTCCTTTAATATCATGAATCTTCCATGCAATGGCTGGTTTATGAGCTTTCAACACAGAAATGAGTTGAGATTTTTCATTTTCAGTAAGAGAAGACGATATTATTACAGGTAATTCAGATTCACCATGTAAATAAGCGTATTCCAAATGGTTTGGAAGTGGCTTTAACTCTAATTTCGGAGGTTCTTCTATCGATGATTTATATCGATATCTGTCTTCTTCTTTTAACATTTAAATTTCTTCTGTTGTTGGTTCATATCCATTAGCCATTAGTGTAGCTAACATTTCAGCTTCATCAATTGGTTCAGTTCCTTCTCCTAAAGAACATTCTCCTGTTCCTTGTAATTCTGGAAATTCTTCTAACAATTCTGCATGTGAGTCTATAGTTTGAATATAATAGCATGTATCATCTGCAGATTGCGGTTGTTTCATTGCTCTATCAACTGAAAAGGTAACACTCTCGTCCTCTATACTTAGGGTCAGTTTCTTACCAAACACGTCTATCATTGCTTTAGCCGTGTTTAAGAATGGTCTTCCTAAAATGAGAGGAACTTGAGAATCTTCTTCCATGTCCAGAACAACAAAATCTACTGGAAATACTAAAGTACCAACTTTAACTAGCATGTTTTCCATTATTCCTCTAGGATATTTTATTGATCTATCGGCTAGTTGTATGCTTATTCTTGTTGGTTTCAATTCTCCAAGGTCTAGTTTAGTGTATAGTGAATACGGCATTAAATTTATACTCGCACCTAAGTCTGCTAATGCTTCTATTGAACTAAGACTACCCAGAAAACATGGAATTGTGAAACTTCCTGGATCAGATAGTTTTTCTGGTATCTTATTCAACAGCACTGCTGAACAATTAGCATTCATAGTAACAGCAGAGAGTTCTTCCATTTTCTTTCTATTTGAGATTAGATCTTTCAGAAATTTAGCATATCTAGGCATTCCTGAAATCACATCAATGAAAGGAAGATTTACATTTATCTGTTTAAACATATCCAAGAATTTGGATTGCTCGGCTTCAAGTTTCTCTTTTTTCATTTTACTCGGGTAAGGAAGTGGTGGTTGGTATGGTTTAACATAAGGTTTATCCTTAACTGTGTTATCTTCATTAACCTTTTCAACTACTGGTTCTTTTTCCTTATCTTGATCAGGTTATGGTTCTTGTGGAGTAGGAATAGTTTCATCAGAAGTTACAGGTATTTCAGGTGGTTTAAGTGTTGTACCACTTCTTGTGGTAATGGCTTTAGCTGTTTCATTCCGGGAGTTTGCATTTGTATCACTAGGTAAACTTCCCGGTTTTCTTTCACCTATTAACCTTGCTAGGTTACTTACTTCTTGTTCCAAGTTTTGAATAGAAGCTTGTTGATTTCTAAATGCTTGAGCATTTTGTTCATTCGTTTGTTTCTGAGATGTGAAAAACTGCGTTTGAGTTTCAACTAGCTTTGTCATCATATCTTCTAAATTCAGCTTTTTATCATCGGTTTGTGGTGGTTTGTTTTGAAAATTAGGTCTTTGCTGGTTGTAAGTATTGTTGGATACTTGTTGATTGTTAGGACCTTGTTGGTTGTTGTATGGAATATTTCGATTATAATTCTGGTTTTGATTGTAAATTGGTCTTGGCAGTTGATAATTATTCTGATAATTATTTCCAGGCCTTTGGTTTAGATATGAAACATTCTCTCTTTGTTCCATTGTTAGTTCAATACTGAGACAATCTTTTGTCAAATGTGGTCCTCCACACTGCTCACAACTAATTCGTATTGAGTGGATATCTTTAGTCATCTTTTCCATTCGTCTCTCGACAGCATCTATCTTTACGGAAATGGAATCTAAGTCATGGCTAGAATCGGCTCTAGCTGCTTTAGATGATCTAACGATATCTTTTTCTTGGTGCCACTCATGTGAGTGGGAAGCAGTGTTATCAATAATTTTGTAAGCATCAGTTTCGGTTTTCTTCATAATAGAACCACCAGCTGCTATATCGATGTCTTTCCTTGGTAGAATATTTGTACTATTTGACAGGTATCTAAACCATGTTGCGGACATCCTCTTAATAACTTTCCAAATCTTGTCCACGCCTCATATAGAGTTTCATTCGGTTTCTATGTGAACGTAACAATTTCACCTTGAAGTCTTACGGCTTTTGATGCCGGAAAGAATTGTTTAAGAAATTTTTCAACTAAAACGTCCCATGTATCAATCGCCCCTTCAGGTAATGATTCCAACCAATCTTTGGCTTCTCCCTTTAAAGTTCAGGGAAATAACATGAGATATATCTGTTCATCCTCCACTTCTCTTATTTTAAATAGTGTGCAGATCCTATTAAAGGTACGAAGATTTTCGTTTGGATCTTCCTTCGGCGCACCACTAAATTGCCATTGATTAGTCACCATATGTAGAATTTGTCCTTTGATTTCATAATCTGGCGCATTAATGTCTGGATGAGTAATTGCGTGACCTTGGCCAGTGCGTTTAGCTCTCATTCGGTCTTCCATACTTAAAGGTTCCAGATTTTCCATAATTGAATTTGTTGAATCTGAATCACTAGAAGATTCTGATTTAATGGTTCGTTCCTCAATAATCTCTGTTTGAATGATTGGTGGTTCCGGAGAAAAAATTAAAGGTTCAGGATCTATGAATTGTCCCTGAATATTCTCCGGATTCTCAATTGTGAGGTCGGTTTCAAAAAATGGATTATCGGAAATTTGAATTGGAGTACTTGGTCGACTGGATGACGATTCTAAAGAAAAATCAACGACGGTAATATTTGCTAAATGTCTTGATCTGGTTACAGGTGGTGAACGTACAAAAGGTGATGAACGTCTTGCTCGGTGCATTCACTGAATATCCTATTAGTTTTTAAAAGGAAAGAAAAATTATATAAGTTATCCAATTAATAGACTTTTCTGATTTTGCCCACGTTTCGAATAGCCAAAAGATGCAGCAGAGGGGCAGGATTCGTTTGGTCTCAATATAATTGAGTACTGTTTGGCTCCAATAACCCGGTCCACGTACAAATCCAACTATTACTACGAACCAGAAAATTTTGATGTCTATCAATTTAACCACTTAAAATAAATTTTCGTAATTTTATGAAATTTAGATAAGAAGTAGAGAAAATTCTAAGTCCTAAAAACTAGAATAGCGAGAAATAAAAAAGAAAAAGAGCGCGTCGAAAAAGAAAAGAAAAAGAGCGACTTATAAAATTTTAAAAACACTCGACTAACCCAACCTTATTACTATCACTAACTTAAAATTAAAATTGCAAATTGAGATTACTAATTGGAGTGATAATTGATACATAGGTAAAAGGCGTCGAAAAATAAAAATAAGAAAGTAGCGCGTTGAAACTTAAAAAGGAACTAAAAACTAAAAATTAAAAGTTGCGTCTAAAAATATTAAAGCTTACAAGTAAAACTATATCCCAAATGGCAATATCTTAAAAAGGTACTTAAACTTAAAAAGACGTCGCAAAATTCTAAAGCACTTAGATCTTAGTCTAAAGAAAAAGCACTTAAGGAATTTTACGGCAAAACCTAAAATTCTAGATATAAAAATAACTATGGCAAAAATTATATCTTAAAACTAAATACGAGCGAAAAATACAAAAATTACGCTAAAACAATTAAAAAGAGACAAAATATAAAAATATACTAAAAGTTGTAAAAAGTACAATTTTTATAAAAATATTATTTTTATATTATTTATTTTATAAAAGTATTAATTTTATAAATTATTAAAACTAATTAAACATAAAAATACAAATTAAATAAACTAAACTAAATTAACTAATAAAATACTAAACCCTAATTAGGGTTTAAGTATAATTAATAATAATACTCCGTAATGATTACTGAATTGGTCAACCCTGGCGTGTCAGCAGGGCTCATGCGATCGCATGAGTTCTAAGCTACCCGGCCATGCGATCGCATGGGCTAGGGTTTCGGGTCACAGAGTGGGCTGCTACAGTACGGGCCGAATATAATTTTTTTTTTTTTTGCTGTGTTTATTTTTTCTGTTTTAAAAATATATTTATATAAATTAAATAAAACTTATATTTTTGTAAAATAAAGATAAAGAAAATTTTTATATAACTTACAAACTCTTAAAAATATTTATATATATTTTTTTTCTTTTTATATTTTCGAATATTTAAAACGTATTTTTACAAAAGTGTATTTTTTTTATAAAAGTAAACTAAAAATAAAAATCTTTTTTTTTTATATTTAGCGTTGCGCTTCCGGCTTTTAAGCAAGATTTTGTTCCCCGGCAGCGGCGCCAAAAATACTTGATGTTATGCGAGGTGTATATAAAACAGCTTATATTTTTACATGAAAATACTATTAAATACGATACAATTTTACACAAGATATTTATTTATTTAGAGAATGGATATACTTAAACCTTGCTACAACACTTATAGGTAGTGTACCTAATCGTACAGTAGTGTAGTTTTTAGTAAGTCCGGTTCGTTCCACAGGGAAAAAATCTTTAAACAAAGCTTAACGCTATATTAGTTTTATTTTATAAAAATACAAATATATATATGTAAGTAATATTATTATTATAAAGGGGGGGGGGGGGGGGGGTTTACCGTTTAATTACCGGTTTGTCGATTTTAAAAACTTAAGTCGCAGTTAAAACCAAATGTAAAATATTAAAAATAAATACAAGACTTAATTTAAAGCGTAAAGTAAATAACGATAATGAAATTGTGATAAATAAAAGTGCGATAAAATAAACTTGCGATAATTAAAAAGTACGATAATTAAAAGTGCAATACAATAACAATAAATAAAAGTGCGATAATTAGAAGTGCAATTAAATATAAAATAAAGGAAATTAAATATGAAATAAAAGAATTATGCTTATTTAAACTTCCGTAATCATGATGTTTGACATGTTGATTTTAGTTTTATGCCCATGGGTTAATTGTCTTTTGTCCTGGATTATTTAATATGTCCGTCTGGTTTTTGTCCATAACAGTCCATCAGTCATAAATATAAAGTGCGAGTATCCTCGTCAAATTATCCTTATACCCGAAGTTAAATATTCCAACTAATTGGGGACTTAAACTGTAACAAGATTTTATTACTTTGTTTAATAATTACACCAGGATATCGACTGCGTGTAATCCAAGGTTTTAATACTTTGTTACCAATTATGCCAAGTGTCCTTGTACATAATTTCACCCCTGTTTTAATAATTCTAGTGACTATTAATCCATTCCCGTGTCCGGTTAAATGAACGATTATTCGTACATATAAATACCCCGCCCATCGTGTCCGATTGAGTGTATATGGTTATTTATAGGGACGTCCAATTGTAAATCTTTATATTAAAATTAACAAATTATCATTTAGTTAAACAAATATAAAGCCCATTAATAGCCCATAGTCTAATTTCCACAAGTGTCGTTCTTTTGTCCAAACCCCAATTATGGTACAAAGCCCAATTACCCAATTTTAATATTTTTAGCCCAACATCATGATTACTTCGTTTTAAATAAGCATAATAATAACTTAGCTACGAGACATTAAATTAAAAAGGTTGAACATAACTTACAATGATTAAAAATAGCGTAGCGTTACACGGACAGAATTTCGACTTACACCCTTACAACATTCGCTAACATACCCTTATTATTAGAATTAAAATTAAAATTAAAATATAAATATAAATTATAAATATTACGTATAGATATAGAGAGGATGGATTAATGGATATATATTACGTTCACCAAACTGCGAATTTATAGGCCTGTGAACTGAAAAAGGAGCTCATGCGATCGCATGAGCTTTGCTCTTCAAGGCCATGCGATCGCATGGTGGTAGGTGACAGCTCAAAATTCTTGTTTTCTTGTTTGTCGACGTTTTAATTAAATAAATATAATATATAAATAATTATAAGAATTATTTAAATATTATATTATATTTATGTGCATAGTTGACTTGTAATTTTTAGTCCGTTGCGTCGAGCGTTGAGAGTTGACTCTGGTCCCGGTTTCGGATTTTCGAACGTCCTTGCGTACAATTTAATATCTTGTACTTTGCGTTTTGAATCTTGTACTCTTGTAATTCTGAGACGTTTCTTATCAATAATTGGAACCTCTTTGATTGTATTTTGTACTTTTGAGCTTTTTGGTCGTTTGCGTCTTCAATTCGTCGAATCTGTCTTTTGTCTTCACCTTTTATTATTTAAATGAATATCACTTGTAAATAGAACAATCGCAACTAAAAGCTTGTCTTTCTTGAGGGATAATGCTATGAAATATATGTTCGTTTTTAGCATTATTACACACACTCAGATCTGGTGAGCTCCTCCGATTCTCTCTCAGTCCAAATCACCCAGGTGGTGAATAATAGCTCTAGGTGTTGATCTAATCACACTTGATTTAGTTGTGGTTTGACTAAATTAATCCAAAAAAAGCTTAACCTATTCACTAGAGGGTTTGATTCACTTATTCCGCCATTGTGTGAGTTAAATCTGTTGATTTCTAAGTTCCTAGTCATGTTTCATCACCTTCTATTCTTTCCCCCTCAACTCATATTTTTAAAGTATTCATCAATATGCTCCATCCAGTTCTGATTCTCGATATACTTCTAACTTTCATATAGGTCATTCTTCTTTTTCATCTACCGCCTGAAGAATCTATTTACTTCTACTATACTCTTGGGTTTATAGTGTTTCTAGTTTTCCCGTGTCTTTATATTGCTATATGCATCGATATATATGGTTTATAATTTCTGGTTTGTCGTTGGGCTTTATATCTTCCTTTATATTTCAAAGTCTCTGCTTCTGTCTTCTATAATCATTGTCATTCACAGTTAATGCTCTCTTTTATTTGCTGCAATTTATAACCCAATTTCTATTTCGGAGTTTTATCCTTTCGTTTCTTCTTCTTGCGATTAAGCACAGCTTGTAATGGTCCAGAATTCACAGATATGAATTTTGGAATGAACATTGTTAATGTTCTAGGAAGTAAATTGTGATAGCATGATCTTGACTTGTCAAATTACCAGAATACTTTGGAAAAGGCCGAATCATCAAGAAATATTTTATTGATATTTTAGAGGTTAAATAGAATACAAGAGTCGTATAACATGGCACATGATGATGTTATGATCTGTGAATCATCACGTTCTATTTAGAAACTCAGCATGACTTACTGTAATATAATCACGTTGATCAAGTGTCATTATATTATACTAATTCATGCTTCAGTTCCCAACACTACTTCAAAATATTCCTATTTTAAACTTGAATGTTTCAGAATTTAGAAACTAAAATAGTTTCTTTTATGATGTAATACAGATAGCGCGAAGAGGTAAATGATTTCAAATAAGAATAATTAAGAAAATATCTTTAGAAATATGGAGGATATTTATAATGGAAGATATGATGATATCTTAGGATTTCTAATATCAGAGGATGATGAAGAATATTGTCCGCAAGAGTTTAGAGTCAGGAGCAAGGTATTCGATAATGACTTCAGCAGATACTGAATCATTTGGATCCTTTGAAGGCAGGTTTAGCCTTTGTGATTTATCCACAGCCTCCTTCATACTTTGCTCAATCCGTTTTTCAGTTCCAACTCTTTTCTTTTTCTGAGCTCTGCCAACACACTACTCTTTATTATCAAACTTTTTACTGTTAAGGTCGTCTTATAGTTTATTTTTTTTTTCTGCTTCATCAACAATTTCGAGAACTATTCCGCAGTTTAGGGTGTTTTTCAGAAACTTCACATTCAAGTATGTAAGTTCAGGAGATAGACGTTATATATACACATATAACTGTTGGCGTGGACATGCTGCAAGATTTCAAAATACTGATTGCTAATTCCCGATGATTCGTATGGCAATTCTCGTTACAAGATGCGAATGAGTAAATGATGGAGTTTTGATAAATATAATGATTTTTCGGAAAATCTCAGATCATTACGGTTGCTGATAAGTTTACAGCTAATGTGGTGAGATATGAAAGGTTCCCTGGTAACAATGGCGAAAGGGCAACATATTTATCAAGATTATGATAAGGCTACTCCGAATGAAAAATTGAAGTTGTCTTGCTGGAGCTGTGATAGAATTTGCTACTTTGAAAAAAGAATTGCAAAGTTATTTTTGCTAATAAATGCCAAAGGATCTGACACAGATATGTGTTGAATTATGACTTTAATTTCGAGAGCTTTTTAAGTACATAACTGTGGGTAATATGTGGTTGGATCATCATCTCGATTGCTCATTAATTGAAGTGTCTTCAGAAATTTTCGAAGGGTTTGAACACAGATTGTAATCGTTAATATATATTTGATGTTCTAACACAGTTTTAAAGTCAAAGTATAACTTCGAAAGATGTAGGAATCAAAAAGTGATGGTACCGGTTATATCTCGAATTGAATTCTGAGGTTTCAAAATCAAAATATGTAATTGGGTTTGAATAAGTATGGTTGTTTTGATTTTTATGAAAGAATGTATATTATTGTAAAAGTAGGAAGTATAGTTGATAAATTGCTTAATCTGATTCGAAGAATGTAACATATTAATTGTGAATATATATATATATATATATATATATATATATATATATATATATATATATATATATATATATATATAGGGTATTACCTACCCGTTAAAAAAATTTCACAATTAATATTTTGTACATAAGAATTTTATTACAGTCTTTATGAAAATATATATGTATATATTCTCCTCAGATGTAACATAGATTTTAATGAGTTAATACTAAATTAAACTCATTCGATTTACGGTTGGAACAAGAATTGAATAATCTCTTGAAGGATTTAGAGATTACATAAGTATTTCTTCAATAATATTGAAATTATGAATCAATAGTTCGTTATTTGTTGAGGCGTGATGTTGGTTTTCGTTAAATTCTTGTGAATTTCGTAAAGTACGAATGATGTTATCTGAAAAGTTTTGAGTACATCGATGATGAAAGTGTAAAATCAAATATATACTTGATTTATTATGAATTGAAATTTGTTGAATTGCGACAGAGATTGTAGTTAACGCTGGTTAAATTGCGGCCGAAGGACGTACATTATTGCATATTTGTAATATGAATTAACCGAGTAGTTAAGATTCACACATAATAGCTTAGCACGGAAAGATTTATTTTTATTTCAAAATATATATATATATATATATATATATATATATATATATATATATATATATATATATATATATATATATATATATATATATATATATATATATATATAAAATATACATATAATTTCTTCAGAGGGAATGAGTTAATTCTTCATAACTCATTGATACAATATACGCGTCATTGATTTGTAATGATGTCCACAGTGATTCTTGAACTGACAGAGTTTGTGATGTTATAGGTGTTGTTGATTCTGATGCTGTCTGTACTGACGATACTGGTGACGCTGGCGATACTGTTGATGTTGTTGGTAAAACAAGTTTAGCTTGTTAACCACACATCAATTTTGTCATGGTTTCTACTCTTCCTTCTATCATTTTGGTTCGTTTAACTGATTTATGGTTTGGGCTAGATTAGATAATCTTTAAGACTTTAGATATTACATAATCTCCGCGGAATGTTTCTCCAATGAAGTTATGAATTAATACATCGTCAGTTATTGTTGTTGGTATTCCTTGGTATCTATGGTGCGTATGACGTTGATGCTCGTGGGACAGATTGTGAAGTTTGAGGTTTATGACGCGGTTATGGTTGGGGGTGGTAATGGTACTGTTGGCGTTGATGATGGTGTTACTGGTTATGCTGCTGATGCTGCTGATGGTGTTTGTAATCTTTGTACCATATTTTCCAAAGCCACTACCCGAGCGCGAAGCTCGTTGACTTCTTCTATTACACCGGGGTGATTGTTGATTCGGACGAGCGGATAAATAAAATCTAGAATTTGATATAGTATATAATCGTGATGAGATACTCTGGAAATGAGAGAGAAAATGGTGTTTCGGATTGGTTCACCGGTAAGTGCTTCAGGTTCTTCGCCAAGAGGGCAATGTGGTGGATGGAAGGGATCACCTTCTTCTTGTCTCCAATTATTGAGAAGGCTATGAACCCATCCCTAATTCATCCAAAATAGATGATGGCTGATTGGTTGATCCATTACGGTCACATTGCTTTCAGAGCTTGAATGGGATTCCATTTCGGAATCCGGGTGACTTGAACTGATGACGAATTCCATTTCGTACGATTAGATAAAGGATTTTTCGATATGAAATGATTTTGGCTAACGGATGATATACTAATTACATAGAATATCGATATATAGAGACCAAAAGATTTCGTAGATTACGGAAGAATTTGCGGGATATGTCAGGCAAAGTTTAAAGTAACAGATACGATAAGATATGATTTAGCAGATACGCTAAGATATGAATTTTGTCTATACACTACTCATGTAATTAATGTAGCAAGACGTGTCTAGACTAATAATGATAAGCAGGAAATTTCCTAAGGATGATAAGCAGATGATTTCCAACTAAAAATGATAAGCAAAACTTTTGACATGCAGACACGGTCGAAGTCCAGACTCACTAATGCATCCTAACGACTTATCAGTTTGACACACTAATGCAGACCTGGTTCGCTAAGACCACCGCTATGATACCAACTGAAAGGACCCGTTCATATACATTATAAATGATTCTCAATAGTTGATTACATCGCGAGGTATTTGACCTCTATATGATACATTTTTCAGACATTGCATTCGTTTTTAAAAGATAAACTCTCTTTATATCGAAAATTGACAGGCATGCATACCATTTCATAATATCCAACTATAAATGACTTAATCTGTCATTTACTTAATAATAATTTCTATTGAACTCAATGACTTGAATGCAACATCTTTTGAAATATGCCATGAATGACTCCAAGTAATATCTTTAAAATGAGCAAATGCAGAGCGGAAGATTTCTTTAACACCTGAGAATAAACATGCTTTAAAGTGTCAACCAAAAGGTTGGTGAGTTCATTAGTTTATCATAATCATTTATTTTCATCATTTTAATAGACCACAAGAATTTCATTTCCAGTTCTCATAATATACGTCCCATGCATAGACACAAAAATCATTTATATGGTGAACACCTGGTAATCGAAATTAACAAGATGCATATAAGAATATCCCCTATCATTCCGAGAAATCCTTCAGACATGATAAAAATGAATTCGAAGTACTAAAGCATCCGGTACTTTGGATGGGGTTTGTTAGGCCCAATAGATCTATCTTTAGGATTCGCGTCAATTAGGCGTGCACTAATTCTCAAAATTAGTGATGTTCCCTAATTCTTAGGCTACCAAGCAAAAAGGGGCATATTTGGCTTCGATCATTCAACCATATAATGTAGTTTCGATTACTTGTGTCTATTTCGTAAAACATTTATAAAAATTGCGCATGTATTCTCAGCCCAAAAATATAAAGGATAAAAAGGCAAATGAAACTCACCATACTGTATTTCGTAGTAAAAAATACATATAACATCATTGAACAAGTGCAAGGTTGGCCTCGGATTCACGAACCTAAATTAATTATGTATATTAATATGTTGGTCAATATTCATCTAACAATTTAGGTTAAGTCATAGTGTACCACAATCCTAATGCTCGAGACTAATATGCAAAAGTCAACAAAAGTCAATTTGACTCAAAATGATTCCCGAAATTTGTACATGATTATCATATAGTTTAAATATCGTCATTTTATATTTTTAAATATTTTTAAAAGATTATATTAGAATAAATAATATAATTCATTTATTATTAAAATTTATATAATAAAAATATACTTTTATATATCCTAAGTAATAAAATTTATAGAGTTCATTTAATATTATAAAGATAATATGATAGGTATTATTAAAGTAATTTTATTACCCGTAGTAAAATATGTTTGTGTCACATATTTATTTGATAAAATAATATCTATGATAATAGTAAGTAAAAGTTGTATTATTTTGTAATAATAATAATTATTATTTTATTAATAAAAATATCAATATTTATAATTACTAAGATGACATTATGATAAAATGATAATTCTAATTATGAAAACTTTAATATTTACAACACTTTTTAATATTATCTTTAAAATAATAATTCTATTTAAAATGATAATAATAGTGATATTTTATAATAATAATAATAATGACATTTCTATTAAAATGATAATTTTTGTTAAAATGATAGTTTTAATACTAACGATACTTTTAATAATAATAGTAATGATAAAAATAATAAGAACGATAATTTTATCTTAAATCAATATCTTATAATATTTTAATTTCATCAGGATACTCTTATTCATTATTTCCTAATTGATTCATTTGATAGCTTTTAATTGTCTTTTATATCGCGTTCATTTTAATAATAGTAATCATAATAATTAAGTGTTACTAATATTAGTTCTATAAATCAGTGACTCGTTGTTTATTAAAATATATTATTTTAAATCAGGACGTTTTATGACTAAGTTAATATATATATATATATATATATATATATATATATATATATATATATATATATATATATATATATATATATATATATATATATATATATATATATATATATATATATATAGATATATATATATATATATATTTAGAATTGTAAATTTGTACAATATATATATGTTTGAAATATTTATCTAATGATATAATATTTAGTCTTTCAAAACCAATTATATTTCAAAGTTCGTTTTATATAATTTAACTTTTTTTAAATATTAGTAGTTATTCTACCAAACAATGTTTTTAATATGAAAAACTAAATGGTTGATTTATCAAGGGACACTAGTTAATCAAAGTAAAGTACACTTTTGAAATTTAAACGGAAATGATTACTAACTTTTGACTAACTCTCGTTAATGACACTTCTGTAAATCACTTTTACCAAATATTCCGGATAACGTTAAAAAGAAAAGGTTTTCTAATTCAAAGTGGACCTCTTAACAGAGACTCGTAATCGTAATTCATTGTATCTAATAATTCAATCATTTAATATTATCTTTTAATTCCATCGATAATTATTTTAAATATATTTTAAAACAACAACGTTCATGAAAAGTATTATACGTCTAATACTTGTTAATGTTTTCAAGTTATAATATATACACATATACATATATAATCAGATTTGTTCGTGTAATGGTTCGTGAATCATTGAAGCTTGGTCAAGGTTTAAATGAATGTATGAACACAGTTTAAAAAAATCTTTGAGATTCAACTTACAACTTTGTTTATCGTGTCGGGAATATATAAAGATTAAAGTTTAAATTTGGTCGGAAATTTCCGAGTTGTCACAGCGAAAATGGATACACTCTTGATCACCGTAATCCTCTTGATCAATGTCTGAATCAAACCTCCAAGTAGCCATAAATTCCGCGTATGGCTCATTGTACGTTTTCTCATTTATTTCAAACAAGTTTTGCCAGGCTCTGTGTGTTCTCCCGATTGCTCTAAAGTTCAAGATTGCCCTAAGCTCTTCGGCCCATCCACACTGTTACATGATCGTCCAGTTGATATATTTGTTAGCCCCTTTCGGTCGATTAATCCAGGTTCTCATAAATGGCTCATTATCTGCTGGATCATCTTGCCCGTGAAGGTAATGGGACAACTCGTATTCTGCTGGTATGCGATTAGCCATCTGCGAAAGTCAAGTAACGTAGGTTATGTTCCAAAAGATTAAGACTTAGAATTTAAAAATGCATATATTTTTCGGGAAAAAAAATTCGAAATGAGGGCTTTAAAAATGGCATTTTTCAAATTCCCGTTATAGTCAAATATAGCCAAAATTACCACAAACAATATCTAAACGAACTATAAACTTATTCTTAAGCAAATTTCAAAGCGTACTCGTGATTACAATAAATAATGCTAAAAAAAGTATTATAGTAAGTTAGTCGTAATAAGCAATTTTGATCCAAATGTGATGATTTTTAAGCATACAATGGTTCTAATGACTATTTTTGATTATCTTAAATATTTTTAATCATCAAACTTGAGCTATAACATCCTTAAGTCAAAGATTAAAGCCGTTTTACCGAAAAATATTCATTTTGTTCAAAACATACAAAATAAGAAAATTCAAAGATTAAGCTACATTTTCATGAGCAAACCAATGATATCTTCATTTGAACTAGTTTAAAGGCAATCTTAAGTTTTAAAAATGTTTTAACTATAGGAAATACCTTAATCCTAATTGCGTGTAGTTTGGCCAAAAAGTCAAATTCAAGCAAACAAGCATACATTGCTCCACAATTAGTTTCTAAGCATTCTGAATGAATCATCAATCCTAATTAGGCTAGAAAAACATCAATTTTTCAAGAATTTCACCTATTTCTAACCTAAAACCTTAACTAACGAATCGAGAGCTAAAAACTATCCAAAGTGCTTCAATCGAACCCAAAAACTAACACACAACAATAACATTATCTAACTAAGCATAAAGGAATTCAAAATTGGGCACAAAACACAATTTTTCTCAAAAGTTAAAAATTTGACTTTGAGAGAGAATTCGAATTTTGACCAAGAAAGAGTACCTTTTACACCAAATTGATGATGAAAACGCGTTTAGAAGGTACAAGAGAGTCAGATTTGAGCTTCGAATTGCAAAAATTGGTCAAGATTTGATGGTGGTGGTGTGGTGGGTGCTCGTCGGCCGAAGGGTGCAGGGAGGGGAGAAGAAGAACAAAAAAGAAAAGAGGAAAAAGAAGGAGAAAGGAAAGAAAAAGGAGAAAGAAATTGGCCCGTGTGGCTTGCGGGCTTATTTCCCCGACCCGACTTGCAATTTTTTTATACTTTTCTAATTTTAAAATTTTAATTAAGGGGTAAATAAAAATTTGCTTCGGATCTTAATCTGGTTATTATATATATATATATATATATATATATATATATATATATATATATATATATATAACTAAAATTTAAAAGATAAGGATAAAATTAAAATATTTCATTTTATTAATAACTCAAATTACACAGGTTCCACAACTAAATTCCAGAAATGACGTGGGAAGAAAGACAAGTTTAAAGCCTCTTTGACCATCCAGAGTAAATCAGCGGAGTGTACTGAAAATATTTCGAAATCGCTTAACATCTTTCACGCACGCTTCTGTAAATCTCCGATATCGTCCATGAGTTTAACCAAAGCTCTTTTAACTTTTTTAATGTTTGAAATTCCATCCCTTGGTCCAGTATCTCGATAATTAAGTTCAAAAAGAAGTTTTGACACTGTGTCTTGAAATAAAAGATCTTCCGCGCAGTCAGGATCACCGATAGTAAATTTAAAATTTGCAGATATTTCCCGAATGATCTTCCTTTGCGGAGTTGTAAATGGAAATTTTAACATAGTGAGGATTTGTACGAGTTCTGAATATATTTCCTTTCTTTTTGAGAAGAAGTTCTGATGTATTCTTTCCTCGATAGAATCTGGAAAAGCTTCAATTAATCTTTTGATGAGAAATGAGGCTGGATCAAAGTAAAAGAAATCTCGGTTTCCATATTTTGAAATAGGGTTAGGTTTCTTGCTTTCAATCTAAAATTCTAATTCAGAGATCATTTGTGATGACCCAGAAATTTCTGACCAAATTTAAACTTAATCTTTGTATGATTAACATTTCCGACACGATAAGCAAAGTCTGTAAAACTAAATCTCAAAATTTTTGAACTACTTTCATATATTCAAATACCTTTCGGTTGTTCTTGACGATTCGCGAACAATTATATGTATACGGATATATATATATATATATATATATATATATATATATATATATATATATATATATACACTATAACTTGAAAACGTAACAATGTTTTAATTGTTTGATACCGTACGTTAAACTTATTGGTTTAAATATTTATTTGAATATATATGATAAGTTGGAATATTAATAACTTGCGACGTATATTTAAAACGTGTTTATGAATGTTGAATATATATTAACTTGGTCATAAAACGATTTGTTATTATATATATATATTAACAAATAGCGAGACAATGATTTATAGAAGTAAATGACCAAAACACTCGAAAGTTTAAGATACACTTTGAATGATATAGTTTATTGATAATTTAAGACTATATTTTGACAAAGGTACGAGTCACAAAACGTAAATTGCGAGTTTTCTAAACGTACGAAAATGCGTTCGAGAAACCGGAACCGGGACATAAGTCGGGTGACAACGTACGAGTCATCGGAACGAAAATTACAAGTCAACTATGCACGAGAATATAATATAATATATAATTAATTAATATATATTATATATATTATATATTAATAAATAAATATGTCGACAAACAAGAAAACAAAAGTTTGTGAGCTGGATCAGAGGGCCATGCGATCGCATGGCCTTGAAGCACAAATCCCATGCGATCGCATGGGGTGCTTTTTCAGAAAAGGTTCTATAAATTGCACGATTTCAGTTCAATTACACACATATATTTATCTATACTTCGTTTATAATTATTATTTATATTATTATTATTATTACTATTATTATTATTATTATTATTATTATTATTATTATTATTATAATTATTAAGATTAATATTATTATTATTAATCTTATTATTTTTATTAGTAGTATTATACATAAAATACTACGATGAGGTTATGAGTGTGTCACTTTCAAAATGGTTTTCAAGCAGAATAGAGCTAAGGAAATTATGGGTTATTGCCAAGGAGGTTATGGGTAATGTTCGCGGGTATATTTGTAAATCAAACCTAGTGTTTATCATCTCCGTTGCGTCTACGTACTTTCCTACAATATTGAATCTCAATATTGATACGTAAGCACTCATATTTTATCTTTTATATATTAATTGTGTATCCATGTCTAGTGCTCGAGTATATATATTTATACATTCTTGTATGCTAAATTTCGTCGTTAAACAGTTTATGATGAATCACGAATTAAATACATATATTACTGGTAAAAGGTATATGATATGCATGTTTTTGGAAAGCTGGCGAAAAATCAATGACTTTTCATTTAGATATCGAATAGTTTCGATGAACGGATTAAAAGATATGATCAACTGAATTATGATTAACGTTAATTAAAATTGCTTTTGAATCTACAATTAAGATTTAAACAACTTGTTTATGAGATTGATAAAATGGATTTTTGAATATTACCAACCGAGTAAATAACTCCTTATATAAGGTATGTCTCGTTTTGTTGAACTATTGTCAAAATTGACTTTTTGAAACGACTTTGGATAACTTTTGTATGTCAATCTCGAGCATTAGGATTGTGATACACTATGACCAGACCTAGCTTGATAGACATTTATTGACCAACATATGTTCTCTAGGTTGAGATCTACGGTTATTTGGTAATCCGAGTTTCAGTCACATTTTGGTGAACGACTTTATATGCTGCTAAGGTGAGTTTCATATGATCCCTTTTTAATTGCTTTTGCAATACATTTTTGGGCTGAGAATACATGCACTTTAATTTAAACGCAATGGATACAAGTACATACTTAATTCTACACTGAGTTTAAACCGAAAATTCCTTAGCTTTGGTAACTAGTAGCTGCCAGTACATAGGATATGGACTGGTGGGTGCGAATAACAGTATATGGATCCATAGGGCTTGACATCCCCGTCCGAGCTAGAACGCTAGCCTTTTAACGGACGTGTGTTATTTGAGTTTAGGACACGTTGGTTTGCATGTATTAAAACGAATGGGGTATTTATCATTATAACGTTAAAGCTTAGTTATCAGGGTGCTCTGTTATGTAGAATCTATTGATAAACGTTTCTGGATGAAACAACTGAAATCTTTTGATCCACTTTTATATACAGACTATACGAAACATTAAAACTATGAACTCACCAACCTTTGTGTTGACACTTTTTAGCATATTTTATTCTCAGGTTCCCTAGAAGCCTTCCGCTGTTTGCTTATATATTAGACAAGCTATGTGCTTGGAGTCTTACATGACATATTTTCAAGGAAACGTTGCATTCACCAAATCATCACCATGTATCTTATTTTGACTGCATTGTCAACAGAAGTACTATTGTAAACTATTATTTACGGTGATTGTCTATATGTAGAAATCATCAGATGTCGAAAATCTCTGATTTAAATATTCATTTATGGTGTGCCTTTTCAAAAGAATGCAATGTTTATAAAACGTATTATATAGAGGTCAAATACCTCGCAATGAAATCGATGAATGATGTGTTTGTCCATATGGATTTGGAGTGATCGTCACAGTTGGTATCAGACCGTTGGTCCTAGCGAACCAGGTCTTGCATGAGTGTGTCTAACTGATAGTTGTTAGGATGCATTAGTAAGTCTGGACTTCGACCGTGTCTGCATGTCAAAAGTTGTGCTTATCATTTTTTATTGGAAATTACCTACTTATCATTCCTAGTCTAGACACGTTTTACTGCATTGATTGCATGAATAGTGTATAGACAAAATTCATATCTTAGCGTATCTGTTACTGTAAACTTTTCCTGACATCTTCCGAAAATTTCTCCGTGATTTATGGAATTTGGTATTATATATACATATGTAAATTATGTATTGAAGAATACCAAACTAAATTCTATAATCTAATTCATATCAAAAATCATCTCCCTAATTATACAAGATGGATCCCGTATCTAGTTCAAATTCCTTAAACTCTGACAGCTATTTTGATATGGATATTCACCTGAATTCCGAAGACAGTGTAACCGGAATGGATCAACCAATTAGCCATCATCTATGCTGGATGAATTGGGTATGGGTTCGTAGCCTACTTAATTATTGGAGACAAGAAGAAGGCGATCCCTTCCATCCACCACATTGCCCTCTTGGCGAAGAACCAGAAGCACTTACCGGCGAACCTGTTCATAATACCATTTTCTCTCTCATCTCCAGAATATCTCGTCATGATCATATACTCTCTCAAATTCTGGATCTTATTCATCCACTCGTCCGAACCGCCAATCATCCCGGTGTAGTAGAAGAAGTCAACGAGCTTCGCGCTCAGGTAGTGGCTTTAGAGAATATGGTGCAAAGGTTACAAGCACCAGCAGAATCACCGGCATCAACAGTACCACCGACAACAACACCAACAGTACCATTACCACCACCAACAACATTCGCACCGCAAGCCTCAACATCACAACATGTACCTCGAACATCAATGTCATACGCACCATAGATACCAAGGAGTACCAACAACAATAACCGATGAAGTATTGATTCATAACTTCATTGGAGAAATATTCTGCGGCTATTATGTAATCTCTAAAGTCTTAGAGATAATCTATTCCAGCCGTAACCGTAAATCAGATGAGTGGACCGAAATGATAGAAGGTAGAGTAGAAACCCTGACCGGAATGGTGCACAATTTACAAGCTAGACTTGTTTTACCAGCAGCATCAACAGTATCGTCAGTATCACCAACACCGGCAAAACCTGTAGCACTACAAGTTCCGCCAATTTCATAATCACCAACATCATCACAAATCAACAATGCGTATATTATATCAACGAGTTATGAAGTATTAACTCATTTTCCCTGAAGAGATATATATATATATATATATATATATATATATATATATATATATATATATATATATATATATATATATATGTGAAATTTGAAAACAAAATAAATCTTTTCGTACTCGGTTAGTTCATGTTACTAATATGCTATACATCCTTCGTTAATGACTTAACAATCGTTAACTACAATCTCTGTTTCAACTCAATGAATTCCATTTCCTAATAAACCAAGTGTATTATTCAATTACATAATTGATTTTACATTTTTCATTTTCGATGTACTCGAAACTTTCTAGAAAACATCATTTGTGCCTTGTAAGGTTCACAAAAATTCCACGAGCATCAACATCCTTCACCGAAGAATATCAATAAGAATAAATAATGAAGAATTGATTTCATTAGTGAAATACTCCGCGAAGATTAGGTAATCTCTAATGTTTTGGAGATTATTCATTTCTAATTCAAGCCAAAAATCAAATGAGCTTAATATGATATTAACTCATTAAACCTGTATTACATCTGAAGAAAATATACATACAGATATTTTCATAAAGACAGTAACGAAAATTCTTTGTACAAAGTATTAATTGTGAAATTTTTTTTAACGGGTAGGTAATACCCGGGAAATATTTAAGTTTGCAATTAATATGTTACACTGTACATTCTTCAACTTTGATTCAAAAATTATTAACAATACTCACAACGATATACAATCATTTTCATACAAATTCAATTACATATTCTGATATTGACGGATCAGAATCCAAGTCATAAGTCTGAACCGGTGACATCATTCTTATATCTCTACATCTTTCAAAGCTATACTTTGACTTTAAATCTGTGCAAGATCCATTAGCATTGTTTTTACCAAAAATAACCTTGCAATTTCTTTTCAAAGTATCCATTATTATCAACCGTTCAACCAGTCAACGACGACCTTTCAGACTTGTAATTTGGCATATACATTTTTTTTTGTTACTGGAGAACCTTTCATGTTCCACCACATTAACAGTAAATGTACCAGCAAATTCATTAATCTGTGACTTAAAGTCTCTCCGAAAAACTATTATAATTGTTCATTGAAACCCTATCATGTACTCATCCACATCTTGTAACGGTAATTGCCATAACAACTACCGGAAATTAGCAATCAGTATTTCAAATTTCGCAGCAATTCTACGCCAACAGTTATATATATACATATAATGTCTATCTCCTAGACTTATTTACTTCGAAGGTGAAGTTTCTGAAAAACACCCAAACTGCGAAACTAGTTCTCCGAATTTTGAAAAAATGCTGATGAAGCAACAAAAACTGTAAACGACCTTAACAGTCAAAAGTTTGATGATAAAGCATAGTATGGTGGTAAAGCTGAGAAAAAGAGAAGGTTTGAAACTGGAAAATGGACTGAGCAGACCATGAAGGAGGCTGTGGACAAATCACAAAGACTAAACCTGCCTTCAAAGAATACAAATGATTCAGTATCTGCTGAAGTCATTAACGAATACCTTGCTCCTGACTCAAAATCTGTTACGAAGAAATCTTCTTCTTCATCCTTCGATATTAGAAATTCTAAGATATTATCATATCTTTCATTATAAATATCTTCGATATTTCTGAAGATATCTTCATAACTATTATCATCCGAAATTATTTATCTCTTCACGCTATCTGTGTTACATCATAAAAGAAACCATTTTAGTTTCTAATTTCTGAAAATTTTGAAAAATGGATGTTTTTGAAGTAGTGTTGGGAATTGAAGCATGAGTTAGTATAATATAATGACACTTGATCAACGTGATTATATTACAGTAAGTCATGCTGAGTTTCTAGTGGAACGTGATAAAGGTTCACAGATCCCACCCTCATCATGAACCATGTTGCATAACTCTTTCATTCTATTTAACCTCTAAACATATCAAGAAAATATTTTTCTTGATGATTCGGTCTTTTTCGAGGTATTCTGGTAATTTGACAAGTCAGATTGTGCCATTACGTTTCCTTTCTTAGAATATTAATTATGTTCATTCCAAAATTCATACCTACGAATTATGGACCATTATTCGCTTGACTTAAAGTCGGGAAGAGAAAACGAAAGCATAAAGCTCCGAAATATAATGGAAAATATAAAGCCCGAAAACAACCCCGAAATTACAAACCGTGTATATCAATGCGTATAGCAATATAAAGACACGGGAGAACGAAAAACAATATAACCCCAAGGTAATAGTAGAAGAAAATAACTTTCTCTAGTGGTAGATGAAAAAGTTAGGAGTATATCAAGAATCAGAACTGGATGAAGCATTTCACAATCTTTTGGAAGTATGAAATGAGGAAGAAGATTATAGGAGTGGTGAAAATAATAAAACGGAAGTGGTTAATTTATAGCAAAATATCAGGCATAGCAATCGAGGCAGATTACGCATTTAAAGGAAATCTTAATTTCCTTAAATTTCGAAGAATCAAATCTTATTTAGATTATGAAGATTTTCTATTCTTTAAATTCCGAAAATCAATCGTAACTACGTCAAAAGTTAAGACGAATCTATATTCTTTCATTTCACTCTTTTACGATAACATCTCTCATACGCTTCGAATAATTGAATTGTTTTATCCATATTATTCAACGGTGATAAAACTCTATTTATCAACACATATACGTCATGAAAACATTTTTATTGTTAGTCATGATGACCTCACTCAAATTTCGGGACGAAATTTCTTTAACGGGTAGGTACTGTGATGACCCGGAAATTTCTAACCAAATTTAAACTTAATCTTTGTATAATTAACATTTCCGACACGATAAGCAAAGTCTGTAAAACTAAATCTCAAAATTTTTGAACTACTTTCATATATTCAAATACCTTTCGGTTGTTCTTGACGATTCGCGAACAATTATATGTATATAGATACATATATATATACTATAACTTGAAAACGTAACAATGTATTAATTGTTTGATACCGTACATTAGACTTATTGGTTTAAATATTTATTTGAATATATATGATAAGTTGGAATATTAATTATATGAATAACTTGCGACGTATATTTAAAACGTGTTTATGAATGTTGAATATATATTAACTTGGTCATAAAACGATTTGTTATTATATATATATTAACAAATAGCGAGACAATGATTTATAGAAGTAAATGACCAAAACACTCGAAAGTTTAAGATACACTTTGAATGATATAGTTTATTGATAATTTAAGACTATATTTTGACAAAGGTACGAGTCACAAAACGTAAATTGCGAGTTTTCTAAACGTACGAAAATGCGTTCGAGAAACCGGAACCGGGACATAAGTCGGGTGACAACGTACGAGTCATCGGAATGAAAATTACAAGTCAACTATGCACGAGAATATAATATAATATATAATTAATTAATATAAATTATATATATTATATATTAATAAATAAATATGTCAACAAACAAGAAAACAAAAGTTTGTGAGCTGGATCAGAGGGCCATGCGATCGCATGGCCTTGAAGCACAAATCCCATGCGATCGCATGGGGTGCTTTTTCAGAAAAGGTTCTATAAATTGCACGATTTCAGTTCAATTACACACATATATTTATCTATACTTCGTTTATAATTATTATTTATATTATTATTATTATTATTATTATTATTATTATTATTATTATTATTATTATTATTATTATTATTATTATAATTATAATTATTAAGATTAATTTTATTATTATTAATCTTATTATTTTTATTAGTAGTATTATACATAAAATACTACGATGAGGTTTTGAGTGTGTCACTTTCAAAATGGTTTTCAAGCAGGATAGAGCTAAGGAAATTATGGGTTATTGCCAAGGAGGTTATGGGTAATGTTTAGGGGTATATTTGTAAATCAAACCTAGTGTTTATCATCTCCGTTGCGTCTACGTACTTTCCTACAATATTGAATCTCAATATTGATACGTAAGCACTCATATTTTATCTTTTATATATTAATTGTGTATCCATGTCTAGTGCTCGAATATATATATTTATACATGCTTGTATGCTAAATTTCGTCGTTAAACAGTTTATGATGAATCACGAATTAAATACATATATTACTGGTAAAAGGTATATGATATGCATGTTTTTGGAAAGCTGGCGAAAAATCAATGACTTTTCATTTAGATATCGAATAGTTTCGATGAACGGATTAAATGATATGATCAACTGAATTATGATTAACGTTAATTAAAATTGCTTTTGAATCTATGATGCGAAGCGAGGTGTATATAAAATAGTTATTATTTTACTAGGAAAACACTATTAAATACGATACAATTTTACACAAGATATTTATTTATTTATAGAATGGATATACTTAAACCTTGCTACAACACTTATAGGCAGTGTACCTAATCGTACAGTAGTGTAGTTTTTAGTAAGTCCGGTTCGTTCCACAGGGAAATCTTTAAACAAAGCTCAACGCTATATTAGTTTACTTTTATAAAAATACAAATATATATATAAGTAATATTATTATTATAAAGGGGGGTTTTTACCGTTTAATGACCGGTTTGTCGATTTTAAGACTTTATTCGCAGTTAAAACCTAATGTAAAATATAAAATAAATACAAGACTTAAATTAAAGCGTAAAGTAAATAACGATAATGAAATTGCGAATAATAAAAGTGCGATAAAATAAACTTGCGATAATTAAAAAGTACGATAATTAAAAGTGCGATAAAATAAAATAAATAAAAGTGCGATAATTAGAAGTGCAATTAAATATAAAATAAAGGAAATTAAATATGAAATAAAAGAATTATGCTTATTTAAACTTCCGTAATCATGATGTTTGACGTGTTGATTTTAGTTTTATGCCCATGGGTTAATTGTCCTTTGTCCTGGATTATTCAATATGTCCGTCTGGTTTTTGTCCATAACAGTCCATCAGTCATAAATATAAATTGCAAGTGTCCTTGTCAAATTATTATTATACCCGAAGTTAAATATTCCAACTAATTGGGGATTCGAATTGTAACAAGGTTTTAATACTTTGTTTAATGAATACACCAGGTTATCGACTGCGTGTAAACCAAGGTTTTACCACTTTGTTAACAATTACACCAATTACCCTTGAATGTAATTTCACCCCTGTTTTAATTATTCTAGTGGCTATTAATCCATTCCCGTGTCCGGTTAAATGAACGATTATTCGTACAAATAAATACCCCGCCCATCGTGTCCGATCGAGTGTATATGGTAATTTATAGGGACGCCCAATTGTAAATCTTTATATTAACATTAACAAACTTTCATTTAGTTAAACAAATATAAAGCCCATTAATAGCCCATAGTCTAGTTTCCACAAGTGTCGTTCTTTTGTCCAAACCCCAATTATGGTACAAAGCCCAATTACCCAATTTTAGTAATTAGCCCAACATCATGATTACTTCGTTTTAAATAAGCATAATAATAACTTAGCTACGAGACATTAATGTAAAAAGGTTGAACATAACTTACAATGATTAAAAATAGCGTAGCGTTACACGGACAGAATTTCGACTTACACCCTTACAACATTCGCTAACATACCCTTATTATTAGAATTAAAATTAAAATTAAAATTAAAATATAAATATATATATATATATATCGTATATATTGAGAGAGATAGAGAAAATAAGATATGAAATTTGATCAGAATTCGGTTGGCTTTATAGCCAGACTTGAAAATTGGGGCTCCGCGACTCGCGGCAAAATGCCCTTAAAACTCCGCGAGTCGCGGAGAGGTATTTACAGCTCACACCCTTGGAGTTTCTTGCTGCCGACGGTTTTTATTATATATATATAATATATATATAATTAATATAATTAATTATATATTATATTATATTTATATACATAGTTAACTTGTAATTTTTAGTCCGTTGCGTCGAGCGTTAAGAGTTGACTCTAGTCCCGGTTCCGGATTTTCGAACGTCCTCGCGTACAATTTAATATCTTGTACTTTGCGTTTTGAATCTTGTACTCTTGTGATTTCGAGACGTTTCTTATCAATAATTGGAACCTTTTTGATTGTCTTTTGTACTTTTGAGCTTTTTGGTCGTTTGCGTCTTCAATTCGTCGAATCTGTCTTTTGTCTTCACCTTTTATTATTTAAACGAATATCTCTTGTAAATAGAACAATTGCAACTAAAAGCTTGTCTTTCTTGAGGAATAATGCTATGAAATATATGTTCGTTTTTAGCATTATCAAATATTCCCACACTTGAGCGTTGCTTGTCCTCAAGCAATATTGTCTTGAAATACTAGAATCACTTCTTAATTCTTCACACTTTGTACATCAATGATTTCTATATGGCGGTATAAACAATGGTAGTAACGATATGGTTTACAGTCCCACATGACTATAAAAATTTAGATCCATTAAGGAAATTAGATCTTTATGAAAAAATTTGATCTTTTGAAAATTAAATCTAGTTTTTACCCTAGATAAGTTTTCCGGAATAACCCTTTACCGGTGTTTGCAAAATATTTTTGTGGGTTTGGTGGGTTACAGATTTGAAAATTTTAGCTCAAAACTTGCGGTTTTGTGTCACCCACTTGCTAACCTTGTATTTGGAAAGCAACACGTCCAGTTTACTTGTCCCGTATATTACCTTTCGGCAAACTACCATCCGGTTGTAAAGGAAAGCGTTGAACAAGCAACTGTTTAAGGCAATGTCCCGTGACATGCTTTTGATTATGGTCTATAACGTGTCGGACGCAATTACTATCCTTGGTAGGAGCAATAGTAAAGCTCACCCTTATAATTTGTCGGTCTGGCACAAGGTCCTGTCTTTGACCATGCTATGCAACCACCGTTCTTACGGTTGACACCCGATTTAGTTCAGGTGACCTAATGAATTCCAGGTGAATTCCTAGGATTTTACGTTCAATCGTAATGAACGTATTGAAAATAGGGTTTTCAGAAAACAAATCGGTTTGTAATTTTGATCAAAATATTTTCTCGTTTAAGCTCGAGCTTAGATATCATTGAATTCCATGAGTTTGTAATTCTCAATCTTTAAGGTCAATCTCTAGGATTGAGTAATATCAGTCTTAAAAGCTGATTTTTAATCTTTAAGGAGATTATCCTTTCTGGGGATCTGATTCATTAGTCTTATCCAGCTAATTTGCATGGTGCCCCCCCATTGTACGAGATAAATCCTTCTCATGGTTAGGATAAATCTGACCACTTGGCGACCCTGTTTGATGCTGAGGTCCGTGGATTTCCTGCTGATTTTAGTGATGACTTTTCTAGATTTTTCGTCAACCTACAGCTGGTCTGGACGACAACTTCATGACCTAAATCAAGAAGCGCGTGTCTTTTTCGGAAGACTTTACTTCCTTTTAATGATGGAATTGATTCATCGTGTAGATCCATCTCTTCTTTTCTTTCATTGGGTAAAACAGTTTAGTTTAGTCCAAAGCAAAAGTATTTTCAGTTATTTGTTACAGATATATGTGACATATGTTTAAAATAATTTGGTAAATTTTCCCACACTTGGCTTTTATTTTCCTTTTTATCGTCCTCTATTCCATTTTAAATGAATTTTAACATTTTAGTTTGTTTCTCAATTTATGTCCTTTCCGAGGTAACAATAATTTCGGTGTTAAAACCTAGTTTTATCGTTCATAAATATGTATAAACATGATTTTAATTCATTTAATTGAAAATTTTGAAAAATTTTACTAGAATTGGGTAGTCAGTATATAAGACTAGGGCTGTTCTTTTTTTTCAGAGAGCACTAGATTCTAATACAACTACTGCTTTACTAGTATTTTTAATGGTAACCAAGTGTTTAATATAAAAATTTTAAAATCCGAAAGAATTTAATCCCTTCCCACACTTAAGATCTTGCAATGCCCTCATTTGCAAGAAATCAGTAACAATTTAAATTATTGAGGGTGATTTGTGTGAAAATGATTAAATTTTTACCAAAGTTTCCAAATATATTGGCGTTTGTTTGCTGAATGATAAATGGTGCACATCATTTGTTCATTCCGTCTTGTTGTTATTTCACATATATTTTGCATCTTGTCGTCAAAATTAGTTGCTTTTGCTGAACTTAATGCCAGTCTTTGAAAATGCGTTGTTTTACCCTGTTGTGTACATAAGATAAACTGCAAACATATATACATATTTTTGAAGTTTGGTTTATTACCCCACATTCAAAAATTATTAAAATCTAAGAATAAAAGTTAGATAATTATAAAAATGATTACAATATTAACAAAAATATTAAATGTATCAATAATTACAAATTACAAAATAATAAAAAATAATAAGTAAACTAAGGATGATATTGGTACCAATAGGGGTTCCAGGCATACCCATACGTGCTATAGAATGCTTCGGCAGGATCATACGTAGGATATGGTGGCTGCATCTCTATCGACCAAGGAGGGAAGACGGGTTTCGGTGTAGGAATATAGTTTCTACCTATATGTTGGCAATGCGCTATGATCTGGTTCTGATGAACTTGCCAATCTTCAAATGCTCTCTGTCTAGCATTTTCGTATTCCTGAGAAGCTATAAACCTATGCATTTCTTGCATCTCATTCCCCCCTCCTACATTACCTTGTTCCTGGTTTCTCTCTACCTGTGGATGTCTACCATTGTATCGTACTGCGGCGTTATTTCGCCGCTTCAAAACTTTTGCACCATGGTATACATTTAAACCTATAGTGTCGCGGGGTTCCGGCTCTTCTACTAATAATCCCCCCCGACTTATATCCACACCGAGATATTCACCAATCAAAGTAATAAAAATACCACCTCCTATTATGCTATGTGGACGCATCCCCTGAACCATAGCTGATAAATAATAACCCACACAATATGGTATACTTACAGCGCTGTGTGGGTCTCGAATACACATATGGTAAAACAAATCTTGTTCATTTACCTTTTCTTTGTTTTTACCCCTTTGTGTAATCGAATTAGCTAAAAACCTATGTATTACTCTTAATTCGGCTCTATCTATATCCAAATAAGAGTAGTTTCCCCCTTTGAAACGGTGATGGCTTGTCATTTGACTCCACACACCGTGTGTATCAAAATTCTCATCTATCTTTCTACCATTTAGTATCAATCCTCTACAATCGGCAGACGCTAACTCCTCAGGCGTATATATACGTAAAGCCTGAGCCATGTCCAGTAAAGACATGTGGCGCATCGAACCGCCTAACAAAAATCTAATAAAAGAACGATCGGTTAAACTAGCTACCCGATCATTCAACTCTATACTACATAACAACTCTTCACACCATACTTTATATACAGGTCTGCGTATGGTGAATAAACATATCCAGTCATTAAAAGAAGAATTACCATACCTCTGTACAAGTAATTCCCTAATTGGCCCGGCCAATTCTACAGCTTCCAAGGGTCCCCATTCTATGACCCTCGGTACCTCAACAACCTTGGAATGAAGAGTATGCAAACCCCGTTGATATTTTGGATAATCTATCCAAAGTCTGTCAAATCGCAGGTTCGGGTGCATCTGTTCCAAGTGCATATCTGAAAAGGTCATGACTGGATGAGGTACATCCTGCTTGTAGTAGTTATCTACCTCCTGTTGTTCCAAGTTCTCAGCAGGAGCATGGCGGGCTTGGGATGAAGATTCGCCCCTTTCATTCTGCAAAACACATCAAACACAAATTTTGTGCATCCAAATATGCATTAGTGTCAGCAAAATCATCAATCAAAATAATTACAATGACATTATCAATTTATATCAAACTTAAGCTTATTTTCACATTTTTATCAAATCTACACTTTTTCAAATAAGCATATACGAAAATTTTCGCCAAGTTCATAAGCATTCAACTCAAATAACATGTCAAAATAATCATTACTAGCAAATAAACAAGTCTCAAATGGCATTATCTTTCAAAAATCAAGTTCATGAATTTTGGACTTGAAAAAGTCCACTTTAATTCTCAAAATCATGTTTAGGCTCAAAGTTTGGATCATTTAACTACCTAGACATGTTATACTACTCAATTTAGCAACAATTCATGACAAAAATCGGCCATAACCTGTTTATATCAAAAAGCCCCAAATTGCTCAAGAACACAAACCCTAGATTATTCAAAATTTGAAGTTTAAGGCTTCTAATCATGTTAAACAGCATCAATCTAGGTTATACAAGCATAATACATAAACAATTTAAGTCTAATTACACTAAAAAGCATCAAAATCAAATTGGGGAAAAATAGCTCAAGAACACTAAAATTCGAATTAAATGGTGTTTAGGTGTAGAAATTTACCGTTTTTCTTGAGTAGTTCTTAGATATCATCCTTCTCAACATGATTTTAGCAAAAAATTTGGTGATTAACGGTTAAAAATTGAGATTTTTGGGGGTGATTTTCGGTGGTTTTCGGGTGCAGTTTCGAGTGTTTATGCAGTGTGTTTGTGTGTGGGGGAGTGACTGATCGAGCAGCTCTTTTATTTTTTTTTTCTGGGTTTTGGACCCTCCGCGAGTCGCGGAGGTTTTGCACTGCAAACTCCGCGAGTCGCGGAGTTTACCCTTTTTTTTTTTTTTTTTTTTTTTATAATCTTTAACTTATAAAACAATTAAGAAATTAATTTTAAAATTTTGTTTCCCTTGTTATTTAGGACGAGGTCGTTTCGGATCGATGTCCTAGTCCGTCCCTCGACAAAATTTTAAAATTTGTCTTTTTGTAGCGATTGTTTTAAAAGCTAAGATTTTTGGGTTTTTTTAATGTTTTTGGCATACTTTAAATCAACAAGATTAAAAATATTGATAATAAAAGTTCTCGTCCCTCCCTCGGGTAAAGCAATTTCGGTTCAAAGACCTAGTCTTCAACTTACGACGAATTTTTAAAAATCATATTTTTAACTTAATGAGATAAAGTAAATTTTTGTTTTTAAATTCACACAACATAAATATAAAATTCAAAATTAATATTAAAAATTCACACCAAACTCAAAATTTAAAATGCATAAAATTAAAAATTAATATTTTAAAAATTCACACCAAACTTAATTTAAAAATTTATAAATTCATACCAAACTTATATTAATTTTTCAAATATTTACAATTTTAAATATATTGTTTTTACAAAGTTTACAATATTAATTTAAGATTTAAATATTAAGATTAAAAACATAATAAAATTAAAAATCTTTTTGTCTTTTTATCCCACTTTAATCAATCAAATATTATCAAAAATATGCGCCCCTCTTTTCGGTAAAGTAATTTCGGTTCCAAGACCTAATTTAACTCATGACGAATTTTTGAAATATTTTGGGTTGATTGATTAAAGATATTTATACCTTAAGAATAAACGTTAAATTTCGCAGTGATGTAATAAATTTTTGAATGATATCAATAATTTCGGTTGCCAAACCTAATTTTATTTAATACCAATTTAATACTTTTTAGCGAACAAATTAGCGTTTATTATCAAAAGGTTAAAAATAAAAATAAAAATAAAAACTGTACAGACATACCTGTGAAATAGATTTCTTAGTTATATGATCTATTATATTCATAAGATAGTCGGTTTAATTGGTTTTCCATGGCTGCATAAGCGTAACCTCGAGCATTCATTGTCTTTTCTTCTAAACATATGAACGGTCCGTCTCTGCATAAAGTAACAAATTCGGTATTTGAATAGGTTTGATTAATTGAACATTTACCTCCATGTGACCATTTTCCGCATTTGTGACATCGTTCTAGGTGTCGTGCTCTTCTTTTCGCTGCGGATTTTGATTTTCCTTTACCAAATTGTAACTTATTATCTTCGCATCTGGATCCTTTTCTAACTCCGTCCATTCTTTCTCTGATTACTGATACTAATTCACTCGGTAGTATGTCATTATTACGTTTAGTGATCAAAGCGTGTAGCATTAGACCATGGTTTAGTTCACAGGCAGTCTTCATTTCGTAAAAACCTAAAAAAAAATAAAAATTCAGAATGGGGGGAGAAGACTAGTTCTTTAGGGTCTGCTAGGGAAAGACCATACGTGTTCCATTTTCGAGAACTACACGAAAACAGACAATCTAACTCTAACAGAAATACATATTATCCTTTAAAGACTTGATTCTCCCCACACTTAGTTAGCTGTGGTGTCGAAATTGTGATTAACTTCGTTGTCGACTTCCATCGGACCCTGTATGTAATGTTTAACTCTGTGACCATTAACTTTAAATTCAATCCCATTTGAATTTATTAATTCTATCGTTCCGTATGGGAAAACTCTTTTGATTATGAATGGTCCAGACCATCTTGATTTCAATTTTCCAGGAAATAGCTTGAATCGTGAATTGAAAAGAAGAACTCTGTCTCCTTCTTTAAATTCTTTTGAACTTCTGATTCTTTTATCATGCCATTTCTTCGTTCTTTCTTTATAGATTAACGAATTTTCGTATGCTTCATGTCTTAATTCTTCTAATTCGTTTAGTTGACTTAATCGTAGACGTCCGGCTTCATGTAAATCAAGATTACATGTCTTCAAAGCCCAAAATGCTTTGTGTTCAATTTCTACTGGAAGATGACATGCTTTTCCATACACAAGTCTAAAAGGTGTGGTTCCAATTGGAGTTTTGTAGGCTGTTCTAAAAGCCCAGAGTGCATCCTCCAATTTAATGGACCATTCCTTCGGATTTGATCCTACGGTTTTCTCTAGAATACGTTTTAAAGCTCGGTTGGTATTTTCAACTTGTCCACTTGTTTGTGGATGATATGCGGTGGAGATTTTATGAGTTACTCCATATCTTTTAAGAACTTTCTCAAGTTGATTATTACAGAAATGAGTACCCCGATCACTTATTAAAGCTTTCGGTGTTCCAAACCTTGCAAAAAGACGTTTTAAAAAGTTGACTACAACTCGTGCATCGTTAGTTGGGAGAGCTTGTGCTTCCGCCCATTTAGATACATAATCAATGGCTACGAGTATATATAGATTATTATGAGATTTTGGAAATGGACCCATAAAGTCAATACCCCAAATGTCAAATACTTCACATACTTGGATGACATTTTGTGGCATTTCATCACGTTGACTTATTTTTCCGGTCCTTTGACATGCATCACAGGATTTGCAAAGAAGGTGTGCGTCTTTGTAAATTGTAGGCCAATAGAATCCAGCTTCATAAACTTTTCTTGCTGTTAGTTGAGGCCCATAATGCCCTCCTGTTGGTCCTGTGTGACAATGGTTTAAAATTTTACTAGCTTCATCTCCAAATACGCATCGGCGTATTATTCCATCGGGACAACTTTTAAACAGATGTGGATCTTCCCAGAAATAGTGTTTTATATCACTGAAGAATTTCTTTCGTCTTTGGTACGATAATCCTTTTTCAAGGAATCCACAAACTAAGTAGTTTGCATAGTCTGCAAACCATGGAATTTCTTTATAATCTATCTTCAATAGATATTCATCAGGAAAGTTGTCTTGTATGGCCGATTCATTCAGAACTTCTAATTCGGGATTTTCAAGACGAGAAAGATGATCAGCGGCGAGATTTTCTGCTCCCTTTTTATCTCGGATTTTAATATCAAACTCTTGTAAGAGTAAGATCCAACGGATTAATCTTGGTTTAGCATCTTGTTTTGAAAATAGGTATCTAAGAGCAGAATGGTCGGTATAGACCACCGTTTTTGCTAGAACTAGATATGATCGAAATTTGTCAAAAGCAAAGACAATAGCAAGGAGTTCTTTTTCAGTAGTTGTATAGTTCGTTTGTGCTCCTTGTAATGTCTTACTAGCATAATATATAGGTTGAAATCGTTTTTCAATCCTTTGTCCTAAAACGGCTCCCATTGCAAAATCACTTGCATCGCACATTAGTTCAAATGGTAGATTCCAATTTGGTGCCATCATGATCGGTGCATTAGTGAGTTTTTCTTTAAAAATATTAAAATATTTGATACACTCATCTGAAAAGATGAATGGCGCATCCTTTTCTAGGAGTTTATTCATAGGAGTGGCAATTTTAGAAAAATCTTTTATGAAACGTCGGTAAAAACCGGCATGCCCTAGAAAACTCCTAACTCCTCTAACATTGGTGGGATGTGGAAGTTTAGCAATTACATCTACTTTAGCTCTATCCACTTCAATTCCTTCTTTTGAAATTTTATGTCCAAGAACGATGCCTTCTTTAACCATGAAATGGCATTTCTCCCAATTAAGTACTAGATTTGATTTTTCGCATCTAATTAGCATTCGTTCTAGATTAACTAGACATGATTTAAATGTATCACCGAAGACTGAAAAGTCATCCATGAATACTTCCATGCATTCTTCTATCATGTCGTGAAAAATCGCCATCATACACCTTTGAAAGGTTGCAGGGGCATTACAAAGTCCAAATGGCATGCGTTTGTAAGCAAAAGTACCATAAGGGCACGTGAATGTGGTTTTCTCTTGATCTTCGGGTGCTATTGGAATTTGAAAATATCCGGAAAATCCATCTAGAAAACAATAGTAACTATTTCCGGCTAATCTTTCCAACATTTGATCTATGAAAGGTAAGGGAAAGTGATCTTTTCTGGTGGCGTCATTTAATTTTCTATAATCAATACATACACGCCATCCTGTTACAGTCCTAGTAGGAATAAGCTCATTTTTCTCATTTGAATGACAGTCATGCCACCCTTCTTAGGCACGCATTGAACTGGGCTTACCCATGGACTATCAGAGATTGGATAAATTAAACCTGCATCTAGCAGTTTAATAATCTCTTTCTTAACTACATCTTGCATATTAGGATTTAGTCTTCGTTGACGTTGCACATACGTTTTATGACCTTCTTCCATAAGGATTTTATGTGTGCAATACGAAGGACTTATTCCTTTAATATCATGAATCTTCCATGCAATGGCTGGTTTATGAGCTTTCAACACAGAAATAAGTTGTGATTTCTCATTTTCAGTAAGAGAAGACGATATTATTACAGGTAATTCAGATTCACCTTGTAAATAAGCGTATTCCAAATGGTTTGGAAGTGGCTTTAACTCTAATTTCGGAGGTTCTTCTATCGATGATTTATATCGATATCTGTCTTCTTCTTTTAGCATTTGAATTTCTTCTGTTGTTGGTTCATATCCATTAGCTATAAGTGTAGCTAACATTTCAGCTTCATGAATTGGTTCATTACCTTCTCCTAAAGAACATTCTCCTGTTCCTTGTAATTCTGGAAATTCTTCTAATAATTCTGCATGTGCATCTATA
This sequence comes from Rutidosis leptorrhynchoides, assembly GCF_046630445.1. Classification (NCBI taxonomy): domain Eukaryota; kingdom Viridiplantae; phylum Streptophyta; class Magnoliopsida; order Asterales; family Asteraceae; genus Rutidosis; species Rutidosis leptorrhynchoides. The sequence continues at coordinate 17,251,427 of NC_092338.1, forward strand.
GTTTGAATATAATAACATGTATCATCTGCAGATTGTGGTTGTTGCATGGCTCTATCAACTGAAAAGGTAACACTCTCATCCTCTATACTTAGGGTCAGTTTCTTACCGAACACGTCTATCATTGCTTTAGCCGTGTTTAAGAATGGTCTTCCTAATATGAGAGGAACTTGAGAATCTTCTTTCATGTCCAGAACAACAAAGTCTACTGGAAATACTAAAGTACCAACTTTAACTAGCATGTTCTCCATTATCCCTCTAGGATATTTTATTGATCTATCGGCTAGTTGTATGCTTATTCTGGTTGGTTTCAATTCTCCAAGGTCTAGTTTAGCGTATAGTGAATACGGCATTAGATTTATACTAGCACCTAAATCTGCTAATGCTTCTATTGAACTAAGACTACCCAGAAAACATGGAATTGTGAAACTTCCTGGATCAGATAATTTTTCTGGTATCTTATTCAACAGCACTGCTGAACAATTAGCATTCATAGTAACAGCCGAGAGTTCTTCCATTTTCTTTCTATTCGTGATTAGATCTTTCAAGAATTTAGCATATCTTGGCATTCCTGAAATCACATCAATGAAAGGAAGATTTACATTTATCTGTTTAAACATATCCAAGAATTTGGATTGCTCGGCTTCAAGTTTTTCCTTCTTCATTTTACTCGGATAAGGAAGTGGTGGTTGGTATGGTTTAACATAAGGTTTATCCTTAACTGTGTTATCTTCATTAACCTTTTCAACTACCGGTTCTTTTTCCTTATCTTGATCAGGTTGTGGTTCTTGTGGAGTAGGAATAGTTTCATCAGAATTTACAGGTATTTCAGGTGATTTAAGTGTTGTACCACTTCTTGTGGTAATAGCTTTAGCTGTTTCATTCCGGGGGTTAGCATTTGTATCGCTTGGTAGACTTCCCGGTTTTCTTTCACCTATTAACCTTGCTAGGTTACTTACTTCTTGTTCCAGATTTTGAATAGAAGCTTGTTGATTTCTAAATGCTTGAGCATTTTGTTCATTAGTTTGTTTTTGAGATGTGAAAAACTGCATTTGAGTTTCAACTAGCTTCGTCATCATATCTTCTAAATTCGGCTTTTTATCATCGGTTTGTTGTGGTGGTTTGTTTTGAAAATTTGGTCTTTGCTGATTGTAAGTATTATTGGATACTTGTTGATTGCTAGGACCTTGTTGGTTGTTGTATGGAATATTTCGGTTATAATTCTGGTTTTGATTGTAAATCGGTCTTGGCGGTTGATAATTATTCTGATAATTATTTCCAGGCCTTTGGTTTATGTATGAAATATTCTCTCTTTGTTCCATTGTTAATTCAATACTGAGACAATCTTTTGTCAAATGTGGTCCTCCACACTGCTCACAACTAATTCGTATAGCATGAATATCTTTAGTCATCTTTTCCATTCGTCTCTCGAAAGCATCTATCTTTGCGGAAATGGAATCTAAGTCATGGCTAGAATCGGCTCTAGCTGCTTTAGATGATCTAATGATATCTTTTTCTTGGTGCCACTCATGTGAGTGGGAAGCAGTGTTATCAATAATTTTGTAAGCATCAGTTTCGGTTTTCTTCATAATAGAACCACCAGCTGCTATATCTATGTCTTTCCTTGTAGTGATGTCGCATCCTTGGTAGAATATTTGTACTATTTGACAGGTGTCTAAACCATGTTGCGGACATCCTCTTAACAACTTTCCATATCTTGTCCACGCCTCATATAGAGTTTCATTTGGCTTTTGTGTGAACGTAACAATTTCTGCTTGAAGTCTTACGGCTTTAGATGCAGGAAAGAATTGTTTAAGAAATTTGTCAATTAAAACGTCCCATGTATCAATCGCCCCTTCAGGTAACGATTCCAACCAATCTTTGGCTTCTCCCTTTAAAGTCCAGGGAAATAACATGAGATATATCTGTTCATCCTCCACTTCTCGTATTTTAAATAGTGTGCAGATCCTATTAAAGGTACGTAGATGTTCATTTGGATCTTCCTTCGGCGCACCACTAAATTGGCATTGATTAGTCACCATGTGTAGAATTTGTCCTTTGATTTCATAATCTGGCGCATTAATGTCTGGATGAGTAATTGCGTGACCTTGGCCAGTGCGTTTAGCTCTCATTCGGTCTTCCATACTTAAAGGTTCCAGATTCTCCATAATTGAATTTGTTGAATCGGTATCACTAGATGCTTCAGATTTAATGGTTCGTTCCTCAACAATCTCTGTTTGAATGATTGGTGGTTCCGGAGGAAAGTTTAATGGTTCAGGATCTATGAACCGTTCCTGAATATTTTCTGGATTCTCAATTGTGAGGTTGGGTTCAAAAAATGGATTATCGGTAATTTGAACTGAAGTACTTGGTTGACTGGATGACGATTCTAAAGAAAAATCAACGGCGGTTATATTTGTTAAACGATGTCTTGATCGAGTTACAGGTGATGAACGTACAAAAGGTGATGAACGTCTTGCTCGGTGCATTCACAGAATATCCTATTAGTTTTTAAAAAGAAAGAAAAATTATAATAAGTTATCCAATCAATAGACTTTTCTGATTTTGCCCACGTTTCGAATAGCCAAAAGATGCAGCAGAGGGGCAGGATTCGTTTGGTCTCAATATAATTGAGGACTGTTTGGCTCCAATAACCCGGTCCACGTACAAATCCAACTATTACTACGAACCAGAAAATTTTGATGTCTATTAATTTAACCACTCAAAATAAATTTTCGTAATTTTAAGAAATTTAGATAAGAAGTAGAATAAAAATCTATGTCCTAAAAACTAGAATGGCGAGAAATAAGAAAGACAAAGAGTTCGTCGCAAAAGGTCGAAAAAGAAAAATGGTTGAAAAATAAAAGGTGACGGAAAAATAAAAGAAACTTATAAAAACTTAAAAATACTTAACTAATTTAACCTTATTACTACAACTAACTTAAAATTATAATCGCAAATTGAAATTACTAATTGGAATGATAATTGGTACATAGTAAAAGGTGTCTAAAAATATTAAAGCTTACAGGAAAAACTAAATCCCAAATGGAAATAACTTAAAAAGAAACTAAAACTTAAAAAGGGCGTCGCAAAATTCTAAAGCACCTAAATCTTAGTCTAAAGAAAAAGCACTTAAGGAATTCTACGGCAAAGCCTAAAAATCTAGGAGTAAAAATAACTATAGCAAAAACTAAGTTTAAAATTAAATATGAGCTAAAAAATACAAATATTACGCTACAATGATTAAAAAGGGACAAAATATAAAAATATACAAAAAGTTGTAAAAAGTACAATTTTTATAAAAATATTATTTTTATATTATTTATTTAATAAAACTATTAATTTTATAATTTTATAAAAACTTAATTAATATTAAATACATAAATAAATAAAAAGTAAAAATAAAACTAAAACTAAAAATAATAATAATAATAATTATAATTAGGTTTAATAATTAATAATAATTAAAAATAACCCGTAATCAATGCTTGATTAGGGTTTTGTCCGTGTGTCAGAAGGTCTCCGCGAGTTGCGGCAAATAAAGAAGAACACCCCGCGAGTCGCGGGGTTCAGGAATTCAGTTGACAGCTTGTGTTTTTACGCGTTTTTTTCTTTATTTTTTTTTTTTTATGTTTTCTGTTTTTAATTTAAATAAACGATTTTAAAATAAAACTTATATTTTTATAAACTAAAATAGAAATAAAGAAACTTATAAAACTTAAATATTTACAAAATCTTAAAAATACATATATTTTTGTTTTTCTTTTTATATTTTTGAATAATTAAAACGTATTTTTACAAAAGCGAATTTTTAATAAAAGTAACTAAAAATCTTTTTTTTTTTTTATATTAGCGTTGCGCTTCCGGCGTTTAAGAGTTGTTCCCCGGCAGCGGCGCCAAAAATTAACTTGATGCGAAGCGAGGTGTATATAAAATAGTTATTATTTTACTAGGAAAACACTATTAAATACGATACAATTTTACACAAGATATTTATTTATTTATAGAATGGATATACTTAAACCTTGCTACAACACTTATAGGCAGTGTACCTAATCGTACAGTAGTGTAGTTTTTAGTAAGTCCGGTTCGTTCCACAGGGAAATCTTTAAACAAAGCTCAACGCTATATTAGTTTACTTTTATAAAAATACAAATATATATATAAGTAATATTATTATTATAAAGGGGGGTTTTTACCGTTTAATGACCGGTTTGTCGATTTTAAGACTTTAGTCGCAGTTAAAACCTAATGTAAAATATAAAATAAATACAAGACTTAAATTAAAGCGTAAAGTAAATAACGATAATGAAATTGCGAATAATAAAAGTGCGATAAAATAAACTTGCGATAATTAAAAAGTACGATAATTAAAAGTGCGATAAAATAAAATAAATAAAAGTGCGATAATTAGAAGTGCAATTAAATATAAAATAAAGGAAATTAAATATGAAATAAAAGAATTATGCTTATTTAAACTTCCGTAATCATGATGTTTGACGTGTTGATTTTAGTTTTATGCCCATGGGTTAATTGTCCTTTGTCCTGGATTATTCAATATGTCCGTCTGGTTTTTGTCCATAACAGTCCATCAGTCATAAATATAAATTGCAAGTGTCCTTGTCAAATTATTATTATACCCGAAGTTAAATATTCCAACTAATTGGGGATTCGAATTGTAACAAGGTTTTAATACTTTGTTTAATGAATACACCAGGTTATCGACTGCGTGTAAACCAAGGTTTTACCACTTTGTTAACAATTACACCAATTACCCTTGAATGTAATTTCACCCCTGTTTTAATTATTCTAGTGGCTATTAATCCATTCCCGTGTCCGGTTAAATGAACGATTATTCGTACAAATAAATACCCCGCCCATCGTGTCCGATCGAGTGTATATGGTAATTTATAGGGACGCCCAATTGTAAATCTTTATATTAACATTAACAAACTTTCATTTAATTAAACAAATATAAAGCCCATTAATAGCCCATAGTCTAGTTTCCACAAGTGTCGTTCTTTTGTCCAAACCCCAATTATGGTACAAAGCCCAATTACCCAATTTTAGTAATTAGCCCAACATCATGATTACTTCGTTTTAAATAAGCATAATAATAACTTAGCTACGAGACATTAATGTAAAAAGGTTGAACATAACTTACAATGATTAAAAATAGCGTAGCGTTACACGGACAGAATTTCGACTTACACCCTTACAACATTCGCTAACATACCCTTATTATTAGAATTAAAATTAAAATTAAAATTAAAATATAAATATATATATATATATATATCGTATATATTGAGAGAGATAGAGAAAATAAGATATGAAATTTGATCAGAATTCGGTTGGCTTTATAGCCAGACTTGAAAATTGGGGCTCCGCGACTCGCGGCAAAATGCCCTTAAAACTCCGCGAGTCGCGGAGAGGTATTTACAGCTCACACCCTTGGAGTTTCTTGCTGCCGACGGTTTTTATTATATATATATAATATATATATAATTAATATAATTAATTATATATTATATTATATTTATATACATAGTTAACTTGTAATTTTTAGTCCGTTGCGTCGAGCGTTAAGAGTTGACTCTAGTCCCGGTTCCGGATTTTCGAACGTCCTCGCGTACAATTTAATATCTTGTACTTTGCGTTTTGAATCTTGTACTCTTGTGATTTCGAGACGTTTCTTATCAATAATTGGAACCTTTTTGATTGTCTTTTGTACTTTTGAGCTTTTTGGTCGTTTGCGTCTTCAATTCGTCGAATCTGTCTTTTGTCTTCACCTTTTATTATTTAAACGAATATCTCTTGTAAATAGAACAATTGCAACTAAAAGCTTGTCTTTCTTGAGGAATAATGCTATGAAATATATGTTCGTTTTTAGCATTATCAATCTACAATTAAGATTTAAATAACTTGTTTACGAGATTGATAAAATGGATTTTTGAATATTACCAACCGAGTAAATAACTCCTTATATAAGGTATGTCTCGTTTTGTTAAACTATTGTCAAAATTGACTTTTTGAAACGACTTTGGATAACTTTTGTATGTCAATCTTGAGCATTAGGATTGTGATACACTATGACCAGACCTAGCTTGATAGACATTTATTGACCAACATATGTTCTCTAGGTTGAGATCTACGGTTATTTGGTAATCCGAGTTTCAGTCACATTTTGGTGAACGACTTTATATGCTGCTAAGGTGAGTTTCATATGATCCCTTTTTAATTGCTTTTGCAATACATTTTTGGGCTGAGAATACATGCACTTTAATTTAAACGCAATGGATACAAGTACATACTTAATTCTACACTGAGTTTAAACCGAAAATCCCTTAGCTTTGGTAACTAGTAGCTGCCAGTACATAGGATATGGACTGGTGGGCGAGAATAACAGTATATGGATCCATAGGGCTTGACATCCCCGTCCGAGCTAGAACGCTAGCCTTTTAACGGACGTGTGTTATTTGAGTTTAGGATACGTTGGTTTGCGTGTATTAAAATGAATGGGGTATTTATCATTATAACGTTAAAGCTTAGTTACCAGGGTGCTTTGTTATGTAGAACCTATTGATAAACGTTTCTGGATGAAACAACTGAAATCTTGTGATCCACTTTTATATACAGACTATACGAAACATTAAAACTATGAACTCACCAACCTTTGTGTTGACACTTTTTAGCATGTTTTATTCTCAGGTTCCCTAGAAGCCTTCTGCTGTTTGCTTATATATTAGACAAGCTATGTGCATGGAGTCTTACATGACATATTTTCAAGGAAACGTTGCATTCATCAAATCATCACCATGTATCTTATTTTGACTGCATTGTCAACGGAAGTACTATTGTAAACTATTATTTACGGTGATTGTCTATATGTAGAAATCATCAGATGTCGAAAACCTCTGATTTAAATATTCATTTATGGTGTGCCTTTTCAAAAGAATGCAATGTTTATAAAACGTATCATATAGAGGTCAAATACCTCGCAATGAAATCGATGAATGACGTGTTCGTCCATATGGATTTGGAGCGATCGTCACATCATTGCGGCGACATAATGGTTTATATGAATTGGAGAAATTTCCTTATTGGTGAAGTGAGGGAGAAAATAGATGAATGACTCTAAATCTAACTTGAAATCAATTTTTGCATCCCGATACTTGACGAAAAGGTCATCCCCACATTCTTTTAACAGTTTGTGAAGAAAACGAATCTGCGAACGCAGCTCTTTTAACAGATTGATTTGAAATGTTGAAAATTGGAAGTCTGAGGAATAGAGGTGCTTAATGAATGCTCTATAGACGTCTAACCTTCTACTTGGATTTAACAGATTTCCAATAAATGGTGCTTTTGTTTTATAAGGGTGTCGTATCTCTTTGGGATTAAATTCAAACAAGTCTGGATATTTGAAAATCGTTGGATATTCTTCCTGTATTTTGTTTTTCATAATCAGGAGTTTATTAAGGCTGAGGTTCCCTTTTGGATCGTGAAGAGGGTCGAATCCTGGTTCATTTGAGTAAAACTTATCCAAAAGCAATGAAATCTCAAAGTCAGATGAAATTATCTGGCTTCTTGGACTACAAGGATCAAGAACTAAGTTTTAATGAGATTCATCAGGGTTTAGATTTGTTTTAGGTTTATAAAGAAAAACTTCGCTGGTTTCTGAAGTTGTGGGAGAGCAACTGCCTTTCGCACTTTATTCGTAGTCGGTTAAGTTTGAACTGGAATCTACAGAAATTAATACCATAATTAATATTTTGTTTTTATAATTTTGAAAAGGGTTTACTGTAATGGCGACTTTAAATCCTATACCGACAAACTCCCTGTTTGTTAAGCATGTGTGGTTCCAGTCAATTTATCTTTGAAACAAGTGGCCAGGCTGACAACGGAGAGGCAGGATCCTTTTGGTTCCAATATAATTGGAGACTGTTCAAAAAATCTAACAACTAAGTCCGTGTATAATTGTCTTTCTTAGACACCACTCAAGAATCTCGGATATCTTGACAGAATCAATGATTACCTTAACAGACAGAAAATAAGTCCCCGGCAGCGGCGCCAAAAACTTACCACCCTCGTGATATGGCCAAAACGGACGGTTTTATTTTTGCGGTGTCGTTAGGTCGCAACACGTCAGAATTAGCTGTCACAAGGGCGTAATGGTTTTATCATTTATATTTAGCTGGGGTTCCTAGCTATAACTCACCTACTTGTCTTCCTTTTAACGAGTAAGTGGTAAATATAACTCAGGTTCGTATTTTTGTATGTTTGCTCAGTAATGTGGGATAAAAGTGCCCATACAGTTAACCCTAGTGACAAGAGGTGATAGATTAAGAAAAACGGTAATTTAACTTATAAAGATAAAGATATATAGGTATGGAGAATAGAATTCTGGAGGAGAAATATCACAAGAGTTTGATTTCCTAGGATAAACACTAAACCTTAATCAACTGGGTTATAAACCTAACTGATTTGTCACTAAGAGTTTAGTCCTTGAAGATTCTGGCTAAGACATATATCCCTACTCCCAGCGTTAACCTAAAGGGTTTAAACGACCTTATGGATAGAATCCTAGGTACATGAACAAAGTGGTATACCCAATAAAGGAAAGTCTCAGCTTTTCTTAATCCTAGTTGGTCTAACTAAAGCAATATTCTACCACTTAATCACTATGCTATGCCTTAATATTAACAGATGTGCAATCTTAGATATTCTAAGGTACTGCTAATTGGGTTAGAGATCTCTCCTTTGCGATCACTTATTCAACCCCGGATCATCTTACAACATCTCAAGAACATTGCTTTTAACGCGAATCATGCTTTTGATCAAGCTAGTGTTCACTAAACTCTCTGTTGCTAACTCTAATCACAACCTAAATGGGCAGCTCTTCTATGACGAATAAGTGGTTATTCGTACGTAGGTGCTATATCCCTATTGTGATGTTAAACACACATAACTACTTACCTTGTATCCTAGGGTTGATCAGGTCCTAATACTAGGTTATAGCCACGTGAATAAGCGGAAAGGGTGATCCGTAAATTAAACTTCTAAACCGTCAGGGTTTCAGCATAACAGTATGATAAGTCTCAGATAAAGTATTCAACATATAATAAATATTTGTAACAGATAGATAATCATGCAAGATGAAAGCAACTTAAGATAATAAGATAACTTCATTAAATTAAGGAAAACGTTCACCGCTTACAGACGAGATCTGGACCATTACAAGTGCTGACATCCTCTAGACCGCTCCTATTACAACCTTCGGCGTTTGCCTCCGGGTACTTAATTTCCCGCTCGGAGGTGAGAAGGTCTTGAAAGCTCTAGTGAGAGAAAGTGTATTCTAGTGAGAGAGAGAGAGAGTGAAGAGAGGTGTGTGGAAATTGGATGACAAAAAGCCTTTAAATAGACACAAAATTTGCCTGCAAAAGGCTAGCAGGCTGTTTGGCAGGCCATTTTTGGAGGCCGTTTGCTAAGGCAAGCCATTTATCGAGCCCGTTTGCTCTGACCGTTTGGCAGGCCATTTGCCATACTGGCAGGCCATTTGGCAAGCCATATGGTAGGCCGTTTGGTTGCCTGGTCAGCCTGATTTCACTGGATCGTAACTTGATTTCTTGTCTTTCACCGTTTTCGCTCTAGAATCTTCGTTTTAGCTATGTTTCTCTTGATTCTTTTTGCATTATCTTCGTAATTACTTTATCTACAAATTTAACTGAAAAAGCGATTATTTTGCCGGCAAAGTTTTGAACTTTATGCTTTTGGGACTCAATATCGGGGGTAAAAACATGACTTTTTAGCCGATATTATACCTCTTAAAAAAATATGTCTAATCCAAGAAACAACTCCAAATCTGTTGATGTTTCCATTTGTAATGGATGTTATTGGCAATCAATGGGAAATTGGAGGGCGTCTTCTAGATTAATGAGGTTGAAAACTATGGCAAGAGGGGGATTTGATTTTAATTGTGATAACCGCTATAAATGTAAAACTTGTTGCAAGAAATCCAAATCCAGGAAGCAAAACTCGAAGGCTAAATCTATGAGTGGATATGGGAGCTAATCTATTAACAACGGTGATCTTAAAGATTTTGGGGAACAAATCGGATTGAGGTGGCCTCACCTCACTCCTTTGTAAGTTTCTCTTGAGTTCATGCTTCTTTATTTTAATCCTTTAATTATGAAGCTCTTATCTTTAAATATTCATGGGTTCGGTGTCAAGGGAAAATTCGGGTGGGTAAAGAGTTGTGTTGTAAAGAAAGAACGGATATTGCGGTCTTTCAAGAAACTAAGTGTAAAAATTTGGTCGATTGGTGGATTCACGCTTTGTGTGGTAACAATAATTGTGGGTACATTCAAAGAGATGCAATAGGGAACTCGGGTGGGTTGCTTGTAGTATGGGATGTTGGTAGCTTCATTGCGGATAGTGCCACTAGTTGCGAGTATTTTTTAGATATTCGAGGTAAATGGGTTGGTTCCGAACATGAGGCTATAATTGTTAATGTATACGGCCTCATAGTGATACCAAAAAAATTGAGATGTGGAATGTGTTGGAAAATATTTTAAGGTCTCACGATTCGGCTTGGGTCTTGTGTGGGGACATTAACGAAGTTAGGAATCAATCGGATCGGCTAAATTGTAGGTTTCACCTATCTAGGGCCACTCATTTTAATGACTTCATTTTGAGAAATAACTTGGTGGAGATTCCTCTTAATGGGAAGCGGTTCACGCGTATTAGTGATGATGGAACTAAGTTTAGTAAAATTGACCGTTTCCTTGTTAATGACAATTTCATCAATCTTTGGAGGGATCTTTCGGTGGTTGCTTTAGAACATAGGGAATCGGATCATTGCCAGTTGTTACTTAGGGATAAAATAATTGATTTTGAGCCTAAGCCTTTCAAGATCTTTGACGAATGGCTTAATAAGGATGGGGTGGAGAAAGTGATTAAAGAGGCATGGGAAAAGTTGGTGTGTGGGGTGAAAAAAGATTGTTTATTTAGGGATAGGCTTAAGAATGTGAAATTGAATTTAAAGAGTTGGAGTAGAATTGAATTTGGGTCTTTAGATAGTGATATTAGTGTGTTAAAGAATAAGGCGTGTAGACTGGAATTATTGGCGGAATCGTGTACAATTAGTGAGGGCGACCGTGCTTGTTGGTTGGAGACGCGTAAATCTTGGATTGAAAAAGAAAAAATCAAAACGGGTATGTTGAAGCAAAAGGCACGGATCTGGTAGATTTTAGAAGGGGACAAAAACTCCAAATATTTTCACTCTGCCATTCGTAGAAAATTCAACAAATGCAATATTCGTGGTTTAAATGTGAATGGAGTGGAGTGAATCCATCGGTTGTAAAAAAGTGTGATTCTCACTCACTTTCGAAGTATTTTTGAGGCTATAAATCAAGCTAGACCTTCTTTGCTCAATAGGGCCGCGATGTCCATTGGGCCTTGGGATCGAGTTGGGTCAGACCGTAACTGCCAAGGGATTGGGAGTAGTGAATTGCACTCTCAAATGGTGAACAGTGGGCTTAATGGCCCAAGTACGGCTACTATTGGGTGTATGCATGGGTCTTTAGATGCTTTCAATCACAGTAGGCCTTTTAGAGATTCAAGGAGCAATGGAAACAACTTTTTGCTTCATGATATGAAAAAACTAACTTCTAAGGAGGCAAACGATCTTGAAGCGGTGTTTAGTGAATTTGAAATTTGGGAGGCGGTAAAGATTGTGGGAGCTCGAAGGCTCCGTGCCCGGACGTGTTTAATTTAGGATTTTACAAGAAATTTTGGGACACGATTAAAGGTGATCTTATAGAGGCTATCAACACGTTTTGGGAAAAAGGTGAAATATCAAAGGGTTGTAATGCTTCATTCCTCACCCTTATCCCAAAAACATTAGAAACCGTTTGTTTGAATGACTACCGACCGATTAGTTTAATTGGTAGCTTCTACAAAGTGATTGCTAAACTCCTTGCTAACCGCCTAAAAGGAGTCATCCCAAATCTTGTTGGATATGAACAAAGTGCTTTTATTAAAGGGAGGAATATTTTGGATGGGGCCCTCGTTGCTGATGAGTCCCTTTCTTTTTTAAAAAGCAAACGTCTTAAAAGTGTGGTGTTCAAAGTTGATTTCGAGAAAGCTTTCAATTGTCTTAACTGGGATTTTTTGCTAGAAGTTATGGAAATTATGGGGTTCAGGGACAAATGGAGAAAATGGATAATCACAGTCGGCTTCTATCTCCATCCTAGTTAATGGCTCCCCAACATGTGAATTCAATCTAGAGCGGGGGGTAAGGCAAGGAGATCTACTCTCACCATTCTTTTCTATTTTGGTGACGGAAGGTTTGAATGTGTTAACGAAACAAGCCGTACAAAATCAAAGATTCTCGAGAGTAGAAATTGGTCGTGACAAAATTCCCATCTTACACCTTCAATACGCGAATGAAACAATTTTCTTCGGGTCATGGAGTGAAGGCAATATTCGAAATCTTATGAAACTTCTTAAGTGTTTTGAACTAACGTTGGGGCTTAAGGTCAACTTTCAAAAAGGTAATCTTATCGGTATTGAGGTTGAAAAGAGTGAGGTTGAACGCATGGCTCGTCTCTTTAGTTGCAAAGTTGGTACAATCCCTTTTATCAATCTTGGTCTCCTGGTTGGCGATAACTTGAAGAAGAAAGAGAGTTGGACACCGGTCATTAATAAATTTGAAAAAAGACTTTCGGATTGGAAGGCTAGATCGATTTTATTTGGTGGACGTTTGACACTTGTTAATTCGGTGTTGAATAGTCTTCCATTGTACTACTTCTCGCTCTTCCGTGCTCCGTCATGTGTGATTAAAAAACTTGAGTGTGTAAGACGTTCTTTCTTTTGGGGCGGGACGGGGAACAAATCGAAATTATCTTGGGTTAAATGGGACGAAACAATTTTGCCTTATCGGGGGGGGGGGGGGGGGGGGTTAAAACTTGGGTTCTCTTAAAACAAAAAATATGGCTTTGATCGGCAAATGGTGGTGGAGGTTTAAATCCGAAACCAACTCTTTGTGGGTCAAAGTCATCTCAAGCATTTATGGGACTTCGGGTGGGCTTGTAATTGATGAAATCAATCCAAATGACTCTTATAAGTCGATTTGGAAAGATATTATCAAAACCGGTACTAACATTGAAGACACGGGTCTTCCTTTTAGAAATTGTTTTGTAAAAGAATTAGGTGACGGTGCTTCTACATCTTTTTGGAACGAACCTTGGGTTGGTGGCGAGAAGTAAAAAAACAAATTCAAAAGGTTGTCGAGACTAGAAACAAATCTAGAGGCTTCGGTTCAAGATAGACTTTCATGGGATGAGGTAAAGTGTGTAGGGCAATGGTCATGGCTAAGAGCTCCTAGTGGTCGGGCGAAAGATGAGTTGCAACTAATGATGGACGTGATTTCGGATACAAAATTCAATCCTCAAGCGCGTGACACGTGGAAATGGAAAGCGGGCGGAAGCGAGATATTCTCAACAAAATTATTAACAACCTTGATCAACTCGAGAGTTCTACTCCCAATTAGCTCTAGTAGTGAAACATTGTGCAACAAATTGGTGCCGAATAAAATTGATATCTTTGTATGGAGAGCAAGAAGAAAACATCTCCCGGTATTGTTTGAACTTGACAAGAGAGGTATTGATCTTCACTCAGTTCGTTGCCCATTATGTGATGATGATATAGAAACGGTCAATCACTCTCTTATATTGTGTAAGCATGTGTTAGAGGTGTGGTGCAAAGTGCTCGATTGGTGGGGTCGAGGTGGTATTCCTTTTGTAAATGTTGAAGATCTTTTCCTTGACTCGGGTCAAACGAGTTCTTATATAGGCAAAAGTATTCGACAAACGGTAATTTGGTCGGCTAGTTATCTAATTTGAAAAAATCGAAATTAAAAGGTTTTTTCAAATAAAACGTGGAACGCACCTATGGCTTTAAATGAGATACAAATTAAAAGCTTCGAGTGGATTGCGAAACGATGTAAAGCGAAGTCGATAGATCGGCATAATTGGCTTCAAAATAAGTCTTCCTCTAGTGTTGAGCTGGCAATTAATGTGAGTTTATTTGGGTAGGCTAGTGTATTATGTATCATCTCAGTAGTATTTGAGAGATTTTGTGTCTATGTGTAATTAGGTGAGGATGGTACTGCTATGAATCTCTAAAGGATATCAACATTTGTTTGATAATATTAATATTTGCTTTTCAAAAAAAAAAACAAATTAAAAGGGACGGTCTTAACGGATAAATTTTGATTATGCAGTCGAGAAAAAACATTAATTCGATAACTAAGGACTTTGTTGACTTTGACTGAAAGGAGGTACTGGTAGAACTCAATGTTTAAGGTAACGACAAATTGGTAACCGTAAAAGCCATTCAAAGCATTCATAAAGCAGCCACTTGTGTCCTTTAATTGTACCTTCACCGTAGGTTTTGGTTTTTATTTTTTTTTATACTCCGTATTTATTTTGTTATTTTTTCTTTAAGGTAAAAAAAAAAGTTGTACTCTTATATGTATAATATATTTAGCACCCAAGAGTTTCAGCTAGGAGCATATTTACTTCTAACTTTTAACTAGAAAAAAAAAACGAATATAATCTAAAATAGAACATCTCTTGATTGTATTGGAACCAAAGAGAGTATCGTTAATGAGCCTCCATATCCACCATAAAGTAGACACGAGATGCAATACACGCACGATTTCTTCGTGATCGTTCCGGGTTGCGAGTCAAGCCACACGAAAATGTCATTAACCGATTCGAATGGCTGTTATCTAATATCAGACCATATAGAAATATCATGCCAAATCTCCTTAGCCACGTTACAAAATAAGAAAACATGGTCCCGTGATTCCCCACCAATACTGCAACTCAAACAAATAATAGTATCAATGGGAATGACGTGGGAGAAAAGGTTCAACCGATTAGGAAGGCGATCAAGAATGATTCTCCACACGAAGATGTTAACTTTACTCGGAACAAGTTTAGACCACCGAGTTGATGTATGTGTCGATGGCAGAAAGAAATCGTCCAGGATAGTTTTTATATCCCGAACAGTAATCACCCCTCCAGGTTCTAGATTCCAATGCCACACGTCATCCTCATTGCGCAGGTTAACCGGAGCAAGTTCAGAAATAAGCTGTTGAAGACGACATGATACAGGAGAATTACGAAGCCACTCCCAAGAAAAAGAAGAACCATTAAACCTGTCCACTTTTATTTAACTAATAAAAAAACCTTTATAATTACTGAATATCGTACTCGATACCTAATGATTTCTTTTATTTTTTGATGAAAAATAAGAAATCAAATAAAACATGAATCTTTCATAGGAAACTTGTCAAGTAGGTCTTTTGAGCCTCTTTTTTTTTTTTTTTTTTTTTTTTTACAAATCTGGTAAGGTGAGAACTTTAAGCCTGATTTCTGGTGGCGCACCCCTCACAAAAGCACCGCCTCGACGAAGGG
The DNA here is from genome assembly GCF_046630445.1 of Rutidosis leptorrhynchoides. Taxonomy (NCBI): domain Eukaryota; kingdom Viridiplantae; phylum Streptophyta; class Magnoliopsida; order Asterales; family Asteraceae; genus Rutidosis; species Rutidosis leptorrhynchoides. The sequence continues at coordinate 17,266,909 of NC_092338.1, forward strand.
GAGTCGGGTAAAGCTACAGGCCCAAAAACTTCTACCCTTTGAGAGATATCCAACATGTATAAATTTAAAGGGTTTAACACAACAAAAGGACTAGACGAAACTAAGACTAGTGAAACAACAACCACACCCCGATAACAGAAATACCCAAATGCTTAACAAATTAAACAGAGTCACGAAAGCCAACACAACAAAACATAACCAAATGAACTAAAGTAACGGTGTACCCAAACAAAAACCACACAAACATAACCAAGAAACATAAAAACCACAAGAATGGCATAAAAACTACATGAGCATAACCAAGAAACATAAAAACCACAAGAATGGCATAAGAACTACATGAGCATAACCAAGAAACATAAACAAGTAACTAATGGATTTAACAACAAATCCACAATCATAGTGAATACTTTAACTCAAACTAATAAAATATGTGAAGTCAATTATTTTTTCCTGTCAAATACTTGTAAATGAGTAGTCAACATATGAGAAAAGCTATAATATTAGTAATTTACATCACACATGTGTGAATAAATATCATCTCTGCCACAACCATCATTTCCTTTAATTCCTTTGCTTTGACTGAATGTTGCATTTAAATTGATTCAATTTTATTGTGATGTGTATGTAAGAATGTTAGGTAAAAGGAATCAAGTAAATATAATTGACTCATACAGTTGTGTATGATCAATACCTTTTTGTCCACTTAATCTTATCTTCCAATGATTGTGACCCTCCTTCAACCACCATCTATGTTGTCCCTTTCAACTGTGAAAAAGGGACCTTTATAATTAAGATACAGGTATTAAAGATAGGAATGCCCAAAATACTGTTAATTAGCTTTCCACAATACTTTCCAAGCCTAAGCAACTTTACAAAAGAACTAGCTTCTAAATATAAAGAAACTTGTTGCGATCTTTTCATTTTCCTTTTGGTTACCATTATGTCTGACTATTGTAGCTATAGCATGTGTGAGGGCTTTATAGCATTTTCATTGAGGGGCCCATATTACCACATTACATTGAGGATTGTGTTTTTGATAAACTTTTACGGGAGGGGTTTGAACATGTACAAAACCTACTATTTTTAGTGTCAGTATCGTGTATAATTTTATACTATATAGGTTGATTTCACAAACTTTTTATGTCCAATACACCGAATACTCATAAGGTTGGGTCGACGCCCGTCTCCCCTCAAACTGTACTTGCAAGTTTCCACGCAAAAAGTTGAGTAAAATGTAAAATTTTGATTGGTATTAATACTCATTTGTACGGACTTTCATTTAGTTGATTTAAAAATCCAAACTTTCATAACTTAAAAGATTACAAGGTCGTTCTTTATTTGGTGGCCTCAACTTCTCCTTACCTTATAAAATGATGTTGCAAACAATCACATGCTAAGTATATTATCTAATAGAATAGTAGGAACAGTTTATCCTTAAATTTTGCACTTTGCAGTCTCCTATAAATCAGTTTTGCGAAAGAGTAAATTAGGTGTAAATTAGTAAAGTTACTCCATAGTATCGTATATTACTTTAGCATTTCACACTTATTTTGAGACAAGTTAAAAAAATAGAAAAGAAAATACTTATTTAGAGGAAAAGAATAGTATGCTTCCACAAACTTATCCTTCTAAAAACAAACAAGTGAAAAACTAATGAAGTTAGGTGAAAAAAGTTACTAAAAAAATTATTAAGTAAAAATGTTGTATTCTTCATTAATTTGGTTCATTAATTTATTGTCGGCAAACACACATTCATATCATGAATAAGTCCACCGCATTACTCGAACTCACAACTTTAATGTTGATATCTCGTTTCTTTACATTGCCTTATTACCTTCTACAATTATAAGAAATAGGCAATCAATAGTAATTTCTAATCATCGTAACTGGATTGATAACCATTGTAGTTGGAGAAAGTGTTCTTGATTCATCATGTGTTTGAGATGGATCACTCTAAACCTACTTCGTCTATAAATAAAAGGGGCAGTGGCGGAAGTAGGATTTTTTTTCACCGGGGGTGAAAACGTAGCAATTTTTTTAGGCAAAATATGGAGATTTTTGGGCAAAACATTGAGGTTTTTGGGCAAAATATAGAGATTTTTGGGTAAAATTTAAAGGTTTTTGTGCAAAATTTGGATGTTTTTGGACAACATTTGAAGGTTTGGGACAAAAAAATCCACTAGGGGAAAGTTGAAAAATTCAAAATTTTGACACTGAAAATTGCAAATCCGCTGGGGATGCCCCCGCCCCTACATTAAACCGCCCCTGAAAAGGGGTAGAGTTATTAAAAACGATTTTAGAAAACGACAACTGAAAGAATTCCAAGCGCAAGTTACTTTCTGTAAACCTGACATGACATGATTGGAAAGAAACCATAAAGTAACAGTTATGTGAACATCATCACTAAAGGGTGATGATATTTCCAAATTGTTTTTTTATAGATCCACACATATTTTGCGGTATCTTTCCAGATTACCCTCAAATAACTTCCAACATAAAATTTGTAGAGAACATCATTTAAGGGTATAGATGTAAAATTAAGTCGATCTATCAAAAATACATTTGAAAATATCACTACCCATCACTAAAGGTTGATCACTCTATAAAAGTCCGATCGAAAGGGAAAAGGGGATAAAAAGTTTAAATCGACTGCGGGTCAACATTATTATTATTATTATTATTATTATTATTATTATTATTATTATTATTATTATTATTATTATTATTATTATTATTATTATTATTATTATTATTATTATTATTATTTACACTAAAACACACAAAGAAATTGGTGATCATAAATTAATGGATTACCTAAACATAACTATGTAACACAACCTAGCACTCATGTTTTAAGTAGGACCATTATTATTTCCAACTCAAATGTGAAAATGGGTTTCATTTGTCACATCCATTAGATTAGATTCGTTTCTTTGCTTTAACATAATTAGTTTATTTGGTTATTTGCTAGAATGTTAGCTAATGAATAAAGTATAGTTGATGGTCAAAATGATTATGATTTCTTTTAAATGATTATGATTTATGACTACCGAACTAATACCACTTTCAATTAATTATTGCTTTATCATTGTCCATATGTCGCAATCTACTCGAAACTAGAAGCCCACAACGCTAAAAGCTAAACGTAAAATAGTCAAATATTTAGCCCTGCCAACAAACACATGATCCGGAGTCTTTTTTGTATAAAGATTCAGAAATACTTGGGTCATTCGGCTAGAAATTTTATGAGTTGGCCCATGTTAATACATTCTCGCCAGGCCCAATTTCAACTACTTACGTCGTATACAGACCCATTGGGACATGTGGCCAAATATTGGAAACATTTTATTATTACAAACTAGTTAAAGACCCGCGATTTCGCGGGTTTTATGAAATGGTAGAATTTGATAGAGTATTTGTTAGGTTGATTAGAAAGCAAACAATATTATATAACTACCATAAAGGGTTGTGATATATTCAATAAGATAAATAGACCTCATAATACGTTGCACATATCTAACCATCAAAGGGTTGTAATAAGAAATGCTTATGAGTAAAAGTATATACGAAGCTGAAATTAAACGATTTTTCCTTATCATGGATGGAAATAATAAATAGATACATATATAACTATTTCATTAGCATGAACGTCACAAGAATTGACCCATTATATAGACCCACGAATTAACGGATTTTGAGGGATGAATTACAATTGACTTATATGAATCACTATATCTTGTATAATATTTGTTAGGTTTATAATAAATTGATTCAGTTACAATATTAATGTTACCTGACTTATAATCAATGTAGGTTTTTTAAACCTAAAAACAATACTTATAAAATATAATTGGAAGTCTAACACTGTAAAAAAGGCTAACATCCATTTCGTCAGAAAAAGACCCGCGAATTCGCGGGATTGATTAAAAAATTTGTGGCGATAAAGTAAAACATAAGGTTTCATGTACTCGTATCTTTTCTTTGATTTTGGAGTATATGATATGCAATAGACTTTAAAAAGAGAATGATACACTTCAAACATATCTTTTTTAAGTGTCATGTGGCGGCTTGCATACCAGGTACCTGCATACAGTAAGTGGCAACAAATACTTTTACCAACAACAAATATTTTTTTCAACATAGTGTATAACTATGAAATTTACACAATAATATTAATGGATCGTGCGTTGCACCGGTATTTTGTTAACAATTGCTAATAGGTTAACAACACAAATTAGTTGACATTAAAGTTGTAGTAAGGGTAAACACAACCAATACTTTTATAAAATTGCTTGTAGATGGTAAATATATGTGTTGCAACATCTTCTGCCTTTTGTTTATGATGTTGAATACGTTAATAATCAGATACTGTTGTTGCTCTCTTATACGAATATATACATGTCCAAGGGGTAATTCGCTTGATTGCTTTCTTTGATTTAATTTCAGACTCTTTTTCACCTTAAACTGTAATGGAGACTTGCTAGCTTCTTGAGATTATGTCCTTAATCCTGCAGATACACATACACAATGATGAGTGTACATCAACTAATCACAGCAAAGAATGTAACCAAGTCAAACCAACTCGGCTCAGAAATAATTATAGTAAAAATACATCATAATATACAGATTACAGGTGTAATTAGTAAAACCAATGTACAGATTACAGATCACATAAGATCACATATGATAATGTTAAGTAACCCTAACCTAACCCCTAAACACTATAATTTAAACCATAAAATCTAAAACCTTACACCCTAAAATCTAAACCCTACACCTTAAACCCTAAACTCTTCTAAATTCCTTGATTAAAAAACTAAATCTAAACCCTAACCTTAAACCATAGGCCTTAAAATCTAAACCCGAATAAACCCGAATTCTAAAATATGTATCACATTCATATCCTAATTTGGTGCAGCATGCTAAAGATCAAAAAACTACTATAATACTGTCATACTATAATACATGTATGCACCAATGAAATGATTATACGTTCCAATCAAAGATCAGATCAGTTATATTTTCATTCCATCAAGCTTAAGATTGGTTGTATACGTGCAAATATGAGGTTGACACATTTTATACATTTAAAAAGCTCAAAACATATAATTAGATATATCAGATATCAACATACATGCACAAATATATGTTATATGTTATATCTATATATAATAGCATCCTTCTATCTGATATCAACCACACCTCCAAAAATAAACTGATTACTGAAGGTTTATCTATGCTTAATAGTGAACAATACCTATAATATGGAGTAAACCAAAAAGCACAAATATTACGAAAAGCGCTTGATACAGCAACATTACGAAAAATAACTATACCTTACGAACAAAAAAAGTCAAACCAAAAGCACCTGATACAGCAACATTACGAAAAATATATATATCTAACAAATTCACAAATATTCGGGACAAAAAGAAGCGAAAAAGCAATAGCAAGTGTTATACCTGATACCGAACACCAATTGCGAACACAAAGCTTCTATGCAAGAGCAAAGATACAGAGTAGCAAATCTATAGTTGCAAACCATAAACAAACTTCCGATAATACAATAAATTAAACAATAATCAAAATAACGTAAACAACGTACATTTACATTAAACACAATAATCAAACAAACACAGTCAAAAAACCAAAAGCAAAAATCCAATCACAACTTACCATAGTTCTACCAGAGAATACAATCTGCACGGGCAAATAAGCCATTACTCTTTGTTATCTATTCTAATACCAATCGACTAACAATTGAAAAAATTAAAACCAAATTAAAAAAGAAAAACACGATTAAAACCTAATCAATAAGAAAATATAAACCTGACTGTAGCGATAACAATAATGCTGGTTTGTTCATGATAGACCGCACCAATGTCAATTTTGCCTCCATAGAGATCAAAGATAACGATTTGTAATACCGCAATTAAATAACAGGGTCTCCTTCCACCTTCCACAACCATATGAATCAATCTCCTAGCAATCAATTGTTCAACCATATGAATCAATCTCCTCACAATCGATTCTTTAATGTGCTTGAATCGATTGTATCATTAGGTCACCAGAATCTACAAAAGTACTTTCAAAACTGATGCAGCAATTAATAAGAAACCTTAATCTACAGAAGTACTTTCAAAATAGTAACATTTTGGTGGTACAATAAACCCTTATTGATTTACTCAGTATTATAGTCAGGAATAAAATTGTTACCAGGTGAAGTAGCATCAAAATCACAAATCTCAATCATAATAGTAGACTTCTTCCGGCACCCGGTGGACCAATAAACTCCGACAATGTAAAATTCATAAATCACAAATCTGTCAAAAACTGCAACATGAAACGATATATAAATCAATAAATCTTCACATTTAAATAGAAATATACAAAGTAATCTCACGTACCGTATTGAAATAGAACCATCTCAAAAAATAAATGTATATATTCAATGATATTAATATAATGATGATAAAATCTTTACTTCCATTTAATTACAAATCATTTATAGACTACATGTGAAACTTGGAATTTTCATGACCATATTTGGACAATAAAGCAAGCAAGCTATGAAATTTAAGCAACAACTCCACATTATATCATAGACAAATTATGGAAACCAACCGAACTGATTAACATATCTTACACCAAGATATGACCATTGAAGCACTCACCATACCATAGACGCGTATATTACCATACCATAGCTGCAATGACAGGTTGAAGGGTAGTTCATCTGGTGTCCATGATAACATGTCATCAGCTGGAATTTATATATTTACTCAAAAGTCATAAAGCATACATACTTCAACTCTAAAAAATTCAATTCAACCACGAAATAGTTACCCGTGATATGTTTGTTTGACTTGAAATCTATGACAGGTACAATGTAAATTATACTTGCTATGTAAATTTAGGTCACATATTGTAACCTACACCTTGACCACTAAATTTTTTCTTTTGGGTAACTTTAATGGACAAGTTATACAACATTGATATTTTAGATAAGATAACATACACATCAATGAAAGCAATTCATGGTAGGTTTCTTATAAAACAAAGTGTCATGAGTAGACATGCGAGAATAAAACAAAGTGTCATGAGTAGACCTGCTAGAATAAATGTTACCAAACCATCAATCCATCATAGTAGTAACATGAAAGACATATCTCTCATGGCTAATGAATTCAACTTCTAGTCACTTATTATCTTATCAGTTATTCCTTGAAAGAATGACCTGGGCAATAAAATGCAAGATCAGAAAAGTAATACATCTACAAACAACATAACTTACGTCGGTGCAAAAAAATATACCTCACTTCATTCTTCATTGAGTGTGGCTTACTCAAATTAGGCAGACAAAAATTAATGAAGGTAACGAAGCAGACCACTTAAAAAACGCATCAAACTATGTAAGCTCGCCAGTAATGACACTTTCATAGTACAGACCATTTGGGTCGTGTTTGTTCATTGGGTCATTTGTGATGTCACTCTCTTGTAATACTTCAAATCATTCTTTTGATGATTTTTATTCTAATTTTAATCCTTGTATTTTACCAAAAAAAAAAAAACATAAAAAAAAAATATCAAAATCGATACATGTAGTTATAAAACAGAAGCAATTAAATGCGTTAAAACGAACCTTGATCACAATTGAGGAAGAAGACACGTCGAGAGACAAAAGTGATTAAAACGAAAAAGTAAATTTATTGAATTGATAAAGTAAGTTTAAGCACAATTTGGGTTATGAACAAGGTGTATGTATCGTATATCTCATTAGCTCATTGTATTTTAGTAATTCATCTTGGTGACCAGCAAAAGCAGAAGCAACTGCGATCTTTCCGTCTATAGCTTCAACAACTAAAATCGAAATCGATTACCATCATACCTATTGCGATCTTTCTGATGATGATGATGATGATGATGATCTTTCCGTCTATGAAATCGATTGTGGGTAATCGTCCGTTACATATTAGGGTTTATGTTTATGAGAAGAAGATGCTGATGGGTTAAGATTATTAGGCATATCATCCCATATTTTTTTTTATTCAATTGAAGTTACAAGGGTATTTTAGAGATGGAATTTATGTGAAATTGATTTATTAGCTAATATTTTTAGTGGATGATTAAGGACCGTTGGATCAAGGGGTATTATAATGTAATTTTCTAATCTAATGGTAATTAAGAGGGTTTTAAAAATATTTATTAGCTAATCGAGACTCTCTTTTAATGTATATAGTGATAGTGATATTCTTTTGAACCAACCTGAAGATTCAAAAGTCAATTTTATATTTTACATACGACATACTTTTTTTTTTGAAAAGCAAGCCATATCAATAAAAACATACGACATACTTTATATTGTAGTATAAGCATCTTTAGAAAATTAGGGAGCATTAGCATAAATGAGTTCAAAATTTTGCATTTGATAAACCTCATATTACCTAGCCTTTTAAGTGAAAACTAGTCAAAGACCCACGACTTCGCGGGTTTTATTTAATAATTTTTTTAAAGATAAGAAAATTCCTAAGGAATGTTTGATGATTCTGAGTTTAATAATGAAAGAAGCTGAAAATGAAGTAAGTTCAAAGTATGCTCACATAAATACATAATGTAGTTGTAACACAAAATGTAAATCATAACCATTGGTTTATAATAGTTTAAGACCATTGGTTTATATTAGTTTAAGACCCGCAACTTCTCGAACTTATGCATGAAAATTATTAAAATGAAGTTATACATTCATTGAACTATATGTTTACTATATTTAAAACTTTAGATATCCAGATTAACCCCATGGGGTGTTTTCTCCCGGATCTATTCAGAATTCAAACCCGGTCCGCCTGCTCCTCGGGATGGTTAAAGGGTCGGGTTCCTGTAATGCGATTCGGGTTTCCTCCCGAACGCGTGTGTGTGTGCAAAATGATGAGTGTCGTTGAAATAAATGTTACACTGATGCAAGCTTAACGTTCAAAAAAAAAAAAAAAAAAACCAAAACAATAGGTTTTTCTAACACAATCCTTTTCAAATGTGGACTATAACATCTTCACATTAGTACATATTCAAAATCATTATATTTTGATACTTTTTAATTATAATTATGCACATATTTTGAGATGTCACACACAAATACGAAAGATTGAGATATATCGCTTTTGAGCAACATACCAAGTCATTTGAGCAACATCCATTGGAATAACCATAACACCTTTTAGGATTGGAGTCACTAACTATATACGTTACAAAACTTATAAATAAGAACAAAGCATTTGATATCTGATATTTACCTTGTTCATGATTTACTCGAGTCTCTAATGCCATCACAAGATCATCTTAGGCCTGCCAAAAGTAGGAGATATTATGAACATAAGTTTTCCACCTATCGAACTATGACCTGCCACACATATGGTTAGAAATGTGAATGATACTTGCATTTTTGAAAATTATGGTATTTGCGTGTTTCTTAATTTCTCAGCCTAGGTCTGCATCATGTTCTGTTCATGCATTTACTTTTACTATTGAAGCATGTTTTACTTACTCATTTCTCATTAACATGGGTTAGTAAATAAATATATATATAATAAAGTAAGATTTAAATAAAGGAAGTAATCAAAACTAAGATTAATAAATAAAGCAGTTGAAACTATATAATACCATGGTGTTGGATCTCTAAAAGATATGGCAGTGGTCTGTTTAAATAATAAACCAATTTAAAATATATAAATACAATAACGAATTATGTGCAACACAATAATTAGTTGAACTTACATGAAAGGCTAGTAACTTTTAAATGGGACGTTCCTCCAATGAATTCTACACGATAAAGATATAACATTATCTTAGAAGCAATACTAAATATTTAAGAACATAAATACAATGATAATCATGAGCCCATCCAATTTGGACTATAATGTCAGTTTACAGTAAAAACACAGATTTCGATCTTATAGCTAAATTTCATTCCCTTGAGCAACAAATTAAAGACGAACAACGAAGGGTTTTGTGAGTACTTGTTTTATTCACTTTTCAATACTAAAACCCAAATAAAAAACATAGCCAGATTGATATTCTAGCAATACGGACCCACTCGTATGTGTATACTAATTTAGAGAGACGAAGACAATAATAACAATTATAATACATTGTTCATATGATGAAAACATACAAAAGACAAACCAAACAAAATCTCTACAACATCCATAATTTTTTCATGCACTGAATAAAAAAGTAAAATAAAATACTCAAGAAATTTATAATGTTACCTTCTCGAATAAAAAGATCTCAAAAAAGCCTTTTCAAGTATGAATAATCTGGCTTGTCATCAAAGAGCAAAGAACGACAATAATGAAAATACGATATGAATTATGTAGGATAAAACTTGCACATTACCTGCACAAGTTTTATATAAATGATGATGATTCATTAGAAAATCATGTAGTTAAATTTAATAAAGAAACACTTAAATATGTTTTTTTCTTGATGATACCTCTATAGGAGCGAGCATCTTCTTTTCACCTTTTTATCGTATTTATGCTTCTTAGTGCCTGCTTTCAGTCCTTACCAAATATATAAAAACAGAGTTAATATTTGAAGTTAAATGATTTTGATGTTGAACATATAATTATAAATGATGATTAAAATATTATGAAAAATTTGTCTCAAAAAATAACATCAGCACATAACCAAGTGACTCAAGATCGTCTCTCCTGCTTTGCTCTACAACTGATAACAAAAAAAAGCATAATGATTAATCAATCGCAACACCAAATGAAAATGATATTTCCATTATACAATAAGGATGATGTTCACAAATAGTACTATGTTATCTATTAATCCAAAAATAAGAACATTACGAATACTTCAAGCTCGTGGATACCCCTGGGTGAATATCATCTTGCAATTAATCAAGCATCCAAGCCTACAATGTTAACAAAATCAGTTAAGGTAACTAATCAACAACAACATGATTCTATTGAATTATTATATAAATATTTATTTTTAAGTCTAAATCATACTCCGTAATACATAGTAAATCTACAAAATTACTCACATCCAAAATCTGAAAACGTAAATCATAGATATATAATGCAGAAGAATAAAATTAAACAAAATACCTTGCAATCTTTTTGCCCCCAATTCGTTCTGAAACACTAATCAAAGATATCGACACTCGATTGTTTACCCGATGAATCCCAACTGAAACCACCTTATCAATCGCGGGGAAAGATTAATCGAATTATGATGAATCGTATCATTACGGGATAGATTAATCGATTTTGGTATAACATAATGTGAAAAGAAGGGAATCGAAGATGTGATTAGTCAACTTTCATTTATTTGTAAGGTTTAGATTTAATCCTAGAACGCGTTGGATTAACTGTTCAAATTAAAAGGATGACTAAATCAAATTGCAGTTATGTTCACGCGAGTCTCTCCACAATTATTTTAAGTCAATAACAATAAATTAATTACATTCCGAGTTATCAGTTAATTTGAATTTAAATGTTCCATATTAAAATCCACAATTTTAGCTTCTCAAATGGATAGTTGAAATTTTTTTAAAAACACGTCTTTATTGTATTTTAATGAAAATTTTGTAAAATGTGGTTATTTTATGGGTAAAAATGTAAGTCTAACTTTTTATGAAATTCGTATTATGTAATAATGTTTTGAGGATTTGATCCAAGGGCTCTAAATGTGAGTTTATGTTAAATTGATGGCTAAGATTTAATATTTGAAAACAGTATTACCTATTTAAGCTCCTGCTTTAATAAGTAGAGAGATTGATTATGAAAGAGAATTGATGTAAATAATACATACTCACATTACATACTTAAACACATATTAAAGTTTTACAACATAGATTTAGTCGTACATCACAAACTCATATGCACATTACATACTCACACTTCAGACTCACGCAAATAAAGAGAAGGTTTTTTCTCGGTTCTTACTAAAAATTGATTCTCGCTTGATTCTTTCTAGTATAAATATAATTCTCTTTTAGATCTAACATAACGATACCATATATGGAGAGAGAAACTAGAGAGAGAGTGTTCAAAGGAATTGCAACCGGCGAGATAGAGGGAGCTTCACGCACAGCAGGATGCAAGGAAGGGGAGAAGAATCAAGATGGAAGCTACATGTATCGTCATCTAGGTTCAAACGGAGGTATTAGGTCATTCTTTTTCTACAACTTCCCAGATAGATGGAATGTCACAGATCTTTGGAAGTTTTTCAAAAACTTCGGTAAGGTCAGAGAGGTATTCGTTCCTCCAAAGAAGCGACTCGGAAGTGGATTACGATTTGGGTTTGTCAGATACGAAGGTATTAACGTGGTAGAGATGGAAAATGTCGCAAAAAAAAATTAGTTCAACAGATGCAGGTGGGCAATTTCTTAAGGCCTACATTGCTAGAGAAAGGAACACGACAAACAACAATGCTCCAGAAGCAAACAACATTCCAAGAAAAAATCACCAAACATACAAGCAACACCTGAAATGTCTCGTTCTTATTGATTAAAAATGTTCCATATTAATTGATTTCGTTGCGAGGTTTTGACCTCTATATGAGACGTTTTTCAAAGACTGCATTCATTTTTAAAACAAACCATAACCTTTATTTCATAGATAAAGGTTTTAAAAAGCTTTACGTAGATTATCAAATAATGATAATCTAAAATATCCTGTTTACACACGACCATTACATAATGGTTTACAATACAAATATGTTACAACAAAATAAGTTTCTTGAATGCAGTTTTTACACAATATCATACAAGCATGGACTCCAAATCTCGTCCTTATTTAAGTATGCGACAGCGGAAGCTCTTAATAATCACCTGAGAATAAACATGCTTAAAACGTCAACAAAAATGTTGGTGAGTTATAGGTTTAACCTATATATATCAAATCATAATAATAGACCACAAGAGTTCATATTTCAACACACATCCCATACATAGAGATAAAAATCATTCATATGGTGAACACCTGGTAACCGACATTAACAAGATGCATATATAAGAATATCCCCATCATTCCGGGACACCCTTCGGATATGATATAAATTTCGAAGTACTAAAGCATCCGGTACTTTGGATGGGGTTTGTTAGGCCCAATAGATCTATCTTTAGGATTCGCGTCAATTAGGGTGTCTGTTCCCTAATTCTTAGATTACCAGACTTAATAAAAAGGGGCATATTCGATTTCGATAATTCAACCATAGAATGTAGTTTCACGTACTTGTGTCTATTTTGTAAAACATTTATAAAACCTGCATGTATTCTCATCCCAAAAATATTAGATTTTAAAAGTGGGACTATAACTCACTTTCACAGATTTTTACTTCGTCGGGAAGTAAGACTTGGCCACTGGTTGATTCACGAACCTATAACAATATATACATATATATCAAAGTATGTTCAAAATATATTTACAACACTTTTAATATATTTTGATGTTTTAAGTTTATTAAGTCAGCTGTCCTCGTTAGTAACCTACAACTAGTTGTCCACAGTTAGATGTGCAGAAATAAATCGATAAATATTATCTTGAATCAATCCACGACCCAGTGTATACGTATCTCAGTATTGATCACAACTCAAACTATATATATTTTGTGTGACGATCGCTCCAAATCCATATGGACGAACACGTCATTCATTGATTTCATTGCGAGGTATTTGACCTCTATATGATACGTTTTGTAAACATTGCATTCTTTTGAAAAGGCACACCATAAATGTATATTTAAATCAAAGGTTTTCGACATCTGATGATTTTTACATATAGACAATCACCGTATATAATAGTTTACAATAGTGCTTTCGTTGACAATGCAGTCAAAATAAGGTACATGGTGATGAATTGGTGAATGCAACGTTTTCTTGAAAAATATGCCATGTAAGACTCCATGCACATAGCTTGTATATCCTATAAGCAAACAGCGGAAGACTTCTAGGAAACCTGAGAATAAACATGCTAACAAGTGTCAACACAAAGGTTGGTGAGTTCATAGTTTTAGTGTGCGCATAATCTGTATATAAAAGTGGATCACAAGATTTCAGTTGTTTCATCCAGAAACGTTTATCAAAATATTCTACGAAATTGAGCACCCTGGTAACTAAACTTAACGTATATATAATTTGTACCCTTTGTATAATCATCTTAATAATACACGCAAACCAACGTGTACGCTTCTCAAATAGCATACGTCCGTTAAAAGGCTAGTGCTCTAGCTCGGACGGGGATATCAAGCCCTATGGATCCATATACTACTACTCGCGCCCACCAGTTCTTATAACTGGCAGTTACTAGTTACCAAAGCTAAGGGATTTTCGGTTCAAACTCAGTGTAGAATTTAGTATGTACTTGTATCCATTGCGTTTAAAATAAAGTGCATGTATTCTCAGCCCAAAAATATAGATTGCAAAAGCAATTAAAAAGGGAGCAAATGAAACTCACGCATATAAATATTGTATATCGGTTAATAAAGCATTTGCATGTATTCTCAGCCCAAAAATGTAGAGAGTAAAAGGGATCTTATGAAACTCACGCATATAAATATTGTATATCGGTTAATAAAGCATTTGCATGTATTCTCAGCCCAAAAATGTAGAGAGTAAAAGGGATCATATGAAACTCACGCATATAAATATTGTATATCGGTTAATAAAGCATTTGCATGTATTCTCAGCCCAAAAATGTAGAGAGTAAAAGGGATCATATGAAACTCACGCATATAAATATTGTATATCGGTTAATAAAGCATTTGCATGTATTCTCAGCCCAAAAATGTAGAGAGTAAAAGGGATCATATGAAACTCACGCATATAAATATTGTATATCGGTTAATAAAGCATTTGCATGTATTCTCAGCCCAAAAATGTAGAGAGTAAAAGGGATCATATGAAACTCACCTTAGCAGCATATAAAGTCGTTCACCAAAATGTGATCGAAACACAGAATATCAAATAACCGTAGTCCTCAACGTATCAATATTGTGATTCAATATTGTAGGAAAGTACGTAGACGTAACGGAGATGATAAACATTAGGTTTGACTCACAAATATACCCCCGAACATTACCCATAACCTCCTTGGCAATAACCCATAATTTCCTTAGTTTTATCCCGCTCGCAAACCATTTTGAAAGTGACACGCTTATGACTTCGTCGTAGTATTTTATGTATAATAATACTACTAATAATAATAAGATTAATAATAATAATAATCTTAATAATAATAATAATAATAATAATAATAATAATAATAATAATAATAATATTAATAATAATAATTTAAATATAAATATATATGTATATAAACGAGAGAGATTGAGATAGATAGACAAACTGGAACCAGAATCGGCCTTTTATAGAACCTGAACTGATACAGTACCCCATGCGATCGCATGGGGTTTACTCTATTTGGCCATGCGATCGCATGGCAAGGATTTCCAGCTCACTTATTTTTGTCTCGTTGTTTGTCGACATAATATTATATTAATATATAATATAAATTTTGAATCGTAAAATTATTAAAAGTCGTATTTATTAAATACTTCAGGGGTATATTATGTAACTTATAATTAATAATTTCTATCATGTCACTTTCATGTGAATAGTAAATTAATTAATTTTGTTTAATTTACTATTCAATGAATAGTAAATGAATTAATTTAAGTTCAACTATTTAAGCTACACGTTGTAGTACGTTGTGCTTTACAAATTGTACATTTTTAATTTAACTCCTTTTCTTAAAAAAAATTACAAAAATTTTATCATAAAAATAAAACGACTTAATACGTAAAATTTTTAATTTGAAATAGCATCGTTTATTAGTAAATTTTTAATCATTTCGTATATAAATATTATTCGCATGATTCCGTATATATCGAAAACTCTTGTATTTATTTAAAATATGTATATAATACATGTTATGACGTTCGTGAATCGTTGCACAAATAGGGTGGTCAACCGTTATATAAAAACTCTTTTCAAAAGTTTTAAAACTTGTCAAAATTCGTTGCTTATCATATCGGAAACGTTAAAGATTAAGTTTAAACTTGGTCAGAATTTTCCGGGTCATCACAGTATCCCCCCGTTAAAGAAATTTCGTCCCGAAATTTGAGTGAGGTCGTCGTGGCTAACAATAAAAATGTTTTCATGACGTATATGAGTCGATAAATAGAGTTTTATCACTGTTGAATAATATGGATAAAACAATCCAATTACTCGAAGCGTATGAGGGAAGTTATCGTAATCGAGTGAAATGGATAATAGAGATGCGTCTTATCTCTTGACGTGGTAACGATTGATTTCCGGAATTTAAGGAGTAGAAAATCTTCATCATCCAAATAAGATTTGATTCTTCGGAATTTGCGGGAATTAGGATTTTCTTTGATTAAATGTGTAATCTGTCTCGATTGCTATGTCTGATACTTTGCTATAAATTGACCTCTTCCGTTTCATTATTTTCACCACTCCTACATCTTCTTCCTCATTTCATACTTCTAAAAGATTGTGAAATGCTTCATCCAGTTCTGATTCTTGATATACTCCTAACTTTCATATCTGTCATTCTTCTTTTTCATCTACCACCAGAGGAAATTACTTTCTTCTACCATTACCTTGGGGTTATAGTGTTTTTCATTCTCCCGTGTCTTTATATTGCTATACGCATTGATATACACGGTTTGTAAATTTCGGGGTTGTTATCGGACCTATATTCTCCTTTATATTTCGGAGCTTCATGCTTTCGTTTTCTCTTCCCGATTTCAAGTCAAGCGAGTAATGGTCCGGAATTCGTAGGTATGGAGTTTCGAATGATCATAATATATAAAGTAGAAAGGAAAGGTAATAGCACGATTTGATTTGTCAAATTACCAGAATATCTGGAAAAGACCGAATCATCAAGAAAAATATTTTCTTGATATTTTTTTTTTAGAGATTATATAGAATGAAAGAGTTATGTAACATGGTTCATGATGAGGGTGGGATCTGTGAACCTTCATCACGTTCCATTAGAAACTCAGCATGACTTACTGTAATATAATCACGTTGGCCTGACGTCATTATATTATACTAATTCATGCTTCAGTTCCCAACACTACTTCAAAACATTCATATTTTAAACTTGAATTTTTCAGAATTTAGAAACTAACACAGTTTCTTTTATGATGTAACACAGATAGCGTGAAGGAATGAATAATTTCAGATAGTCACGAAATTATCCTCAGAATTATTGAGGATATTTATAATGAAAGATACAATGATATCTTAGAATATTTAAGATATGATGATGATGAAGAATATTGTTCGAAAAGGTTTAGAGTCAAAAGCAAGGTTTTCGTTAATGACTTCAGCAGATACTGAGTCGTTTGTATTCTTTGAAGGTAGGTTCAGTCTTTGTGATTTGTCCACAGCCTCCTTCATACTTTGCTCAATCCGTTTTCCAGTTCCAAACCTTCTCTTTTTCTCAGCTTTACCACCATATTATTCTTTATTATCAAACTTTTGACCGTTAAGGTCGTTTACAGTTTTTGCTGCTTCATCAGCATTGTTCCAATTTCGAAGAACTAGTTCATAGTTCAGGGTGTTTTTCAGAAACTTCATATTCGAAGTATGTACGTCCAGGAGGTAGACGTTATATGTACTCATATAACTGTTGGCGTAGACGTGCTTCAAGATTTCAAAATATTGATTGCTAACTCCTGCTAATTCTTATGGCAATTCTCGTTACAAGATGCAGATGAGTAAATGATAGGGTTTCAATGAGTATAAAGATTTTTCGGAAGGTCAAAGATCAATGGAGTTGTTGGTAAATTTACTGCTAATGTGATGGGACATGAAAGGTTTCCCGGTAACAAAAACGTATATGCCAAAGTTACCGATCTGAAAGGTCGTCGTTGACTGGTTGAATGGTTGATAATACTGGATACTTTGAAAAGGAATTGTAAGATTATTTTTGGTAAAAACAACGCTAAAGGATCTTGCACGGTTTTGAAGTCAAAATGTAGCTTTGAAAGATGTAGAGATCTAAGAATGATGTCACCGGTTCAGGGTTATGAATTTGATTCTGATCCTTCAATATCAGAATGTGTAATTGAATTTGTATGAGATGATTGTGTATCATTGTGAGCATGATTAATAGATTTGTGAATCAAAGTTGAAGAATGTACAATCTAACATATTAATTGTGAACTTATATATTTCCCGAGTATTACCTACCCGTTAAAGATTTCACAATTAATATTTTGTACAAAAGAATTTTCATTACAGTCTTTATGAAAATATATGTATGTATATTTTCTTCAGATGTAATACAGATTTAATGAGTTAATATCATATTAAGCTCATTTGATTTTCAGCTTGAATTAGAAATGAATAATCTCTAAAACATTAGAGATTACATAATCTTCGCGGAGTATTTTACTAATGAAATCGATACTTCATTGTTTATGATATCCATTGGTGAAGGAGGTTGATGTTCATTGATTTCTTGCAACTTCGCAAGGTGCGAATGATGTTTTCTAAAAAGTTTCGAGTACTTCGAAAATGAAAATGCAAAATCAATTATGTAATTGAATAATACACTTGGTTTATTATGAAACGAAATTCATTGAATTGAAACAGAGATTGTAGTTAACGAAGGTTGTACATCATAGCATATTAGTAATATGAATTAACCGAGTAGTTAAGTTCCATACATAATAGCTTAGTACAGAAAGATTTATTAGGGTTTAAAATTTATATATATAAGATATACATATAAATTCTTCGGAGGGAATGAGTTATTATTTCATAACTCGTTGATTCAATATACGTGTTATTGGTTCGTAATGATGTCCACGGTAATTCTTGAACTGGCGGAGTTTGTGATGTTAGAGGTGCTGACGATTCTAATGATATTGGCAGCACTGACTGGGTTGGTGAAGCTAAGGGTATTGATGATGCTGTTGGTAGAACAAGTCTAGCTTGTACATCATACACCATTCTGATCAGGGTTTATAATTTATTTGATTTATAGTTAGAACTGGGATAAATAATCTCTAGATTTTAGAAATTACATAATCGCCGTAGAATGTTTCTCTGATGAAGTTATGAATCAATACTTCATCGTTTGTCGTTGCTTGGTATTCCTTGGTATCTATGGTGCGTATGATGTTGATATCCGAGGTGCAGATATGTTAAGACGTGTGATGCGGATGTGGTTGTTGGTGATGGTAATGATACTGTTGGTGTTGATGATGGTGATACTGGTTATGCTGCTGGTGCTGCTGCTGGTGTTTGTAACCTTCGCACCATATTTTCCAAAGCCACTACCCGAGCACGAAGCTCGTTGACTTCCTATATTATACCAGGATGATCGGCGGTTCGAACAATCGGATAAATAAGATCTGAAATTCGATGTAGTATATAATCGTGACGAGAAACTCTAGAAATGAGAGAGAAAATGGTTTCTCGGACAGGTTCGCCGGTAAGTGCTTCAGGTTCTTCGCCAAGAGGGAAATTCGGTGGATGGAAAGGATCACCTTCTTCCTGTCTCCAATGATTGAGGAGGCTACGAACCCATCCCCAATCCATCCAGAATAGGTGATGGCTAATTGGTTGATCCATTCCGGTTACGCTGTTTCCGGAGCTTGAGTGGAAATCCATATCGGAATAGCTGTCGGCATTTGAGGAATTCGAACTAGATGCGGAATTCATCTTACACGGTTAGATAAAGGATTTTCGATATGAAATGATTCTTGGTATGAATTGAGGGTTGAATGCTGGATGATACCTCCGTCTTCTCGCATACGTATATATAGTAAAAGGATTCCGTAATTTACAGAGGAAATTTCGAAAAACGCCAAATAAGATTTACTGTAGTAGATATGATAGGATATGATTTGTCTATACACAGTGTATGCAATAAATGCAAAAACACGTGTCAAGACGTAAGATTGATAAACAGGTAATTTCCGACAAGAAATGATAATCAAAACTCAGTAAAAACAGATACGGTCATAGTCCAGACTCACTAATGCATCCTAACAATTACCAGTTAAACACACTATAGCAAATTCTGGTTCCCTATGACGTCAAGCTCTGATACCAACTGTGACGATCGCTCCAAATCCATATGGACGAACACGTCATTCATTGATTTCATTGCGAGGTATTTGACCTCTATATGATACGTTTTGTAAACATTGCATTCTTTTGAAAAGGCACACCATAAATGTATATTTAAATCAAAGGTTTTCGACATCTGATGATTTTTACATATAGACAATCACCGTATATAATAGTTTACAATAGTGCTTTCGTTGACAATGCAGTCAAAATAAGGTACATGGTGATGAATTGGTGAATGCAACGTTTTCTTGAAAAATATGCCATGTAAGACTCCATGCACATAGCTTGTATATCCTATAAGCAAACAGCGGAAGACTTCTAGGAAACCTGAGAATAAACATGCTAACAAGTGTCAACACAAAGGTTGGTGAGTTCATAGTTTTAGTGTGCGCATAATCTGTATATAAAAGTGGATCACAAGATTTCAGTTGTTTCATCCAGAAACGTTTATCAAAATATTCTACGAAATTGAGCACCCTGGTAACTAAACTTAACGTATATATAATTTGTACCCTTTTTATAATCAACTTAATAATACACGCAAACCAACGTGTACGCTTCTCAAATAGCATACGTCCGTTAAAAGGCTAGTGCTCTAGCTCGGACGGGGATATCAAGCCCTATGGATCCATATACTACTACTCGCGCCCACCAGTTCTTATAACTGGCAGTTACTAGTTACCAAAGCTAAGGGATTTTCGGTTCAAACTCAGTGTAGAATTTAGTATGTACTTGTATCCATTGCGTTTAAAATAAAGTGCATGTATTCTCAGCCCAAAAATATAGATTGCAAAAGCAATTAAAAAGGGAGCAAATGAAACTCACACATATAAATATTGTATATCGGTTAATAAAGCATTTGCATGTATTCTCAGCCCAAAAATGTAGAGAGTAAAAGGGATCTTATGAAACTCACGCATATAAATATTGTATATCGGTTAATAAAGCATTTGCATGTATTCTCAGCCCAAAAATGTAGAGAGTAAAAGGGATCATATGAAACTCACGCATATAAATATTGTATATCGGTTAATAAAGCATTTGCATGTATTCTCAGCCCAAAAATGTAGAGAGTAAAAGGGATCATATGAAACTCACGCATATAAATATTGTATATCGGTTAATAAAGCATTTGCATGTATTCTCAGCCCAAAAATGTAGAGAGTAAAAGGGATCATATGAAACTCACGTATATAAATATTGTATATCGGTTAATAAAGCATTTGCATGTATTCTCAGCCCAAAAATGTAGAGAGTAAAAGGGATCATATGAAACTCACCTTAGCAGCATATAAAGTCGTTCACCAAAATGTGATCGAAACACAGAATATCAAATAACCGTAGTCCTCAACGTATCAATATTGTGATTCAATATTGTAGGAAAGTACGTAGACGTAACGGAGATGATAAACATTAGGTTTGACTCACAAATATACCCCCGAACATTACCCATAACCTCCTTGGCAATAACCCATAATTTCCTTAGTTTTATCCCGCTCGCAAACCATTTTGAAAGTGACACGCTTATGACTTCGTCGTAGTATTTTATGTATAATAATACTACTAATAATAATAAGATTAATAATAATAATAATCTTAATAATAATAATAATAATAATAATAATAATAATAATAATAATAATAATATTAATAATAATAATTTAAATATAAATATATATGTATATAAACGAGAGAGATTGAGATAGATAGACAAACTGGAACCAGAATCGGCCTTTTATAGAACCTGAACTGATACAGTACCCCATGCGATCGCATGGGGTTTACTCTATTTGGCCATGCGATCGCATGGCAAGGATTTCCAGCTCACTTATTTTTGTCTCGTTGTTTGTCGACATAATATTATATTAATATATAATATAAATTTTGAATCGTAAAATTATTAAAAGTCGTATTTATTAAATACTTCAGGGGTATATTATGTAACTTATAATTAATAATTTTATCATGTCACTTTCATGTGAATAGTAAATTAATTAATTTTGTTTAATTTACTATTTAATGAATAGTAAATGAATTAATTTAAGTTCAACTATTTAAGCTACACGTTGTAGTACGTTGTGCTTTACAAATTGTACATTTTTAATTTAACTCCTTTTCTTAAAAAAAAATTACAAAAATTATATCATAAAAATAAAACGACTTAATACGTAAAATTTTTAATTTGAAATAGCATCGTTTATTAGTAAATTTTTAATCATTTCGTATATAAATATTATTCGCATGATTCCGTATATATCGAAAACTCTTGTATTTATTTAAAATATGTATATAATACATGTTATGACGTTCGTGAATCGTTGCACAAATAGGGTGGTCAACCGTTATATAAAAACTCTTTTCAAAAGTTTTAAAACTTGTCAAAATTCGTTGCTTATCATATCGAAAACGTTAAAGATTAAGTTTAAACTTGGTCAGAATTTTCCGGGTCATCACATTTTGGAATCAACCTCAACCCTGTATAGCTAACTCCAACATTCACATATAGAGTGTCTATGGTTGTTCCGAAATATATATAGATGTGTCGACATGATAGGTCGAAACATTGTATACGTGTCTATGGTATCTCAAGATTACATAATATACAATACAAGTTGATTAAGTTATGGTTGGAATAGATTTGTTACCAATTTTCACGTAGCTAAAATGAGAAAAATTATCCAATCTTGTTTTACCCATAACTTCTTCATTTTAAATCCGTTTTGAGTGAATCAAATTGCTATGGTTTCATATTGAACTCTATTTTATGAATCTAAACAGAAAAGTATAGGTTTATAGTCGGAAAAATAAGTTACAAGTCGTTTTTGTAAAGGTAGTCATTTCAGTCGAAAGAACGACGTCTAGATGACCATTTTAGAAAACATACTTCCACTTTGAGTTTAATCATAATTTTTGGATATAGTTTCATGTTCATAATAAAAATCATTTTCTCAGAATAACAACTTTAAAATCAAAGTTTATCATAGTTTTTAATTAACTAACCCAAAACAGCCCGCGGTGTTACTACGACGGCGTAAATCCGGTTTTACGGTGTTTTTCGTGTTTCCAGGTTTTAAATCATTAAGTTAGCATATCATATAGATATAGAACATGTGTTTAGTTGATTTTAAAAGTCAAGTTAGAAGGATTAACTTTTGTTTGCGAACAAGTTTAGAATTAACTAAACTATGTTCTAGTGATTACAAGTTTAAACCTTCGAATAAGATAGCTTTATATGTATGAATCGAATGATGTTATGAACATCATTACTACCTTAAGTTCCTTGGATAAACCTACTGGAAAAGAGAAAAATGGATTTAGCTTCAATGGATCCTTGGATGGCTCGAAGTTCTTGAAGCAGAATCATGACACGAAAACAAGTTCAAGTAAGATCATCACTTGAAATAAGATTGTTATAGTTATAGAAATTGAACCAAAGTTTGAATATGATTATTACCTTGTATTAGAATGATAACCTACTGTAAGAAACAAAGATTTCTTGAGGTTGGATGATCACCTTACAAGATTGGAAGTGAGCTAGCAAACTTGAAAGTATTCTTGATTTTATGAAACTAGAACTTTTGGAATTTATGAAGAACACTTAGAACTTGAAGATAGAACTTGAGAGAGATCAATTAGATGAAGAAAATTGAAGAATGAAAGTGTTTGTAGGTGTTTTTGATCGTTGGTGTATGGATTAGATATAAAGGATATGTAATTTTGTTTTCATGTAAATAAGTCATGAATGATTACTCATATTTTTGAAATTTTATGAGATATTTCATGCTAGTTGCCAAATGATGGTTCCCACATGTGTTAGGTGACTCACATGGGCTGCTAAGAGCTGATCATTGGAGTGTATATACCAATAGTACATACATCTAAAAGCTGTGTATTGTACGAGTACGAATACGGTTGCATACGAGTAGAATTGTTGATGAAACTGAACGAGGATGTAATTGTAAGCATTTTTGTTAAGTAGAAGTATTTTGATAAGTGTATTGAAGTCTTTAAAAAGTGTATAAATACATATTAAAACACTACATGTATATACATTTTAACTGAGTCGTTAAGTCATCGTTAGTCGTTACATGTAAGTGTTGTTTTGAAACCTTTAGGTTAACGATCTTGTTAAATGTTGTTAACCCAATGTTTATAATATCAAATGAGATTTTAAATTATTATATTATCATGATATTATCATGTATGAATATCTCTTAATATGATATATATACATTAAATGTCTTTACAACGATAATCGTTACATATATGTCTCGTTTAAAAATCATTAAGTTAGTAGTCTTGTTTTTACATATGTAGTTCATTGTTAATATACTTAATGATATGTTTACTTATCATAGTATCATGTTAACTATATATATATCCATATATATATCATCATATAGTTTTTACAAGTTTTAACGTTCGTGAATCACCGGTCAACTTGGGTGGTCAATTGTCTATATGAAACATATTTCAATTAATCAAGTCTTAACAAGTTTGATTGCTTAACATGTTGGAAACATTTAATCATGTAAATATCAATCTCAATTAATATATATAAACATGGAAAAGTTCGGGTCACTACAGTACCTACCCGTTAAATAAATTTCGTCCCGAAATTTTAAGCTGTTGAAGGTGTTGACGAATCTTCTGGAAATAGATGCGGGTATTTCTTCTTCATCTGATCTTCACGCTCCCAGGTGAACTCGAGTCCTCTACGAGCATTCCATCGAACCTTAACAATTGGTATCTTGTTTTGCTTAAGTCTTTTAACCTCACGATCCATTATTTCGACGGGTTCTTCGATGAATTGAAGTTTTTCGTTGATTTAGATTTCATCTAACGGAATAGTGAGATCTTCTTTAGAAAAACATTTCTTTAAATTCGAGACGTGGAAAGTGTTATGTACAGCCGCGAGTTGTTGAGGTAACTCTAGTCGGTAAGCTACTGGTCCGACACGATCAATAATCTTGAATGGTCCAATATACCTTGGATTTAATTTCCCTCGTTTACCAAATCGAACAACGCCTTTCCAAGGTGCAACTTTAAGCATGACCATCTCTCCAATTTCAAATTCTATATCTTTTCTTTTAATGTCAGCGTAGCTCTTTTGTCGACTTTGGGCGGTTTTCAACCGTTGTTGAATTTGGATGATCTTCTCGGTAGTTTCTTGTATAATCTCCGGACCCGTAATCTGTCTATCCCCCACTTCACTCCAACAAATCGGAGACCTGCACTTTCTACCATAAAGTGCTTCAAACGGCGCCATCTCAATGCTTGAATGGTAGCTGTTGTTGTAGGAAAATTCTGCTAACGTTAGATGTCGATCCCAACTGTTTCCGAAATCAATAACACATGCTCCTATCATGTCTTCAAGCGTTTGTATCGTCCTTTCGCTATGCCCATCAGTTTGTGGATGATAGGCAGTACTCATGTCTAGACGAGTTCCTAATGCTTGCTGTAATGTCTGCCAGAATCTTGAAATAAATCTGCCATCCCTATCAGAGATAATAGAGATTGGTATTCCATGTCTGGAGATGACTTCCTTCAAATACAGTCGTGCTAACTTCTCCATCTTGTCATCTTCTCTTATTGGCAAGAAGTGTGCTGATTTGGTGAGACGGTCAACTATTACCCAAATAGTATCAAAACCACTTGCAGTCCTTGGCAATTTAGTGATGAAATCCATGGTAATGTTTTCCCATTTCCATTCCGGGATTTCGGGTTGTTGAAGTAGACCTGATGGTTTCTGATGCTCAGCTTTGACCTTAGAACACGTCAAACATTCTCCTACGTATTTAGCAACATCGGCTTTCATACCCGGCCACCAAAAATGTTTCTTGAGATCCTTGTACATCTTCCCCGTTCCAGGATGTATTGAGTATCTGGTTTTATGAGCTTCTCTAAGTACCATTTCTCTCATATCTCCAAATTTTGGTACCCAAATCCTTTCAGCCCTATACCGGGTTCCGTCTTCCCGAATATTAAGATGCTTCTCCGATCCTTTGGGTATTTCATCCTTTAAATTTCCCTCTTTTAAAACTCCTTGTTGCGCCTCCTTTATTTGAGTAGTAATGTTATTATGAATCATTATATTCATAGATTTTACTCGAATGGGTTCTCTGTCCTTCCTGCTCAAGGCATCGGCTACCACATTTGCCTTCCCCGGGTGGTAACGAATCTCAAAGTCGTAATCATTCAATAATTCAATCCACCTACGCTGCCTCATATTCAGTTGTTTCTGATTAAATATGTGTTGAAGACTTTTGTGGTCGGTATATATAATACTTTTGACCCCATATAAGTAGTGCCTCCAAGTCTTTAATGCAAAAACAACCGCGCCTAATTCCAAATCATGCGTCGTATAATTTTGTTCGTGAATCTTCAATTGTCTAGACGCATAAGCAATCACCTTCGTTCGTTGCATTAATACACAACCGAGACCTTGCTTTGATGCATCACAATAAATCACAAAATCATCATTCCCTTCAGGCAATGACAATATAGGTGCCGTAGTTAGCTTTTTCTTCAATAACTGAAACGCTTTCTCTTGTTCATCATTCCATTCAAATTTCTTCCCTTTATGCATTAATGCAGTCAAGGGTTTTGCTATTCTGGAAAAGTCTTGGATGAACCTTCTGTAGTAACCAGCTAGTCCTAAAAACTGGCGTATGTGTTTCGGAGTTTTCGGGGTTTCCCACTTTTCAACAGTTTCTATCTTTGCCGGATCCACCTTAATACCTTCTTTGTTCACTATGTGACCGAGGAATTGAACTTCTTCCAACCAAAATGCACACTTTGAAAACTTAGCGTACAATTCTTCCTTCCTCAATACTTCTAACACCTTTCTCAAATGTTCACCGTGTTCTTGGTCATTCTTTGAGTAAATAAGTATGTCATCAATGAAAACAATGACAAACTTGTCAAGGTATGGTCCACACACTCGGTTCATAAGGTCCATGAACACAGCTGGTGCATTAGTTAAACCAAACGGCATGACCATAAACTCGTAATGACCGTAACGTGTTCTGAAAGCAGTCTTTGGAATATCATCTTCTTTCACCCGCATTTGATGATACCCGGAACGTAAGTCAATCTTTGAATAAACAGACGAGCCTTGTAGTTGATCAAATAAGTCATCAATTCTCGGTAGTGGGTAGCGGTTCTTGATGGTAAGTTTGTTCAACTCTCGGTAGTCGATACACAACCTGAATGTACCATCTTTCTTCTTGACAAACAAAACAGGAGCTCCCCACGGTGATGTGCTTGGTCGAATGAAACCACGCTCTAAAAGTTCTTGTAATTGGCTTTGTAGTTCTTTCATCTCGCTGGGTGCGAGTCTGTAAGGAGCACGAGCTATTGGTGCAGCTCCTGGTACAAGATCTATTTGAAATTCAACGGATCAATGTGGGGGTAATCCCGGTAATTCTTTCGGAAATACATCAGGAAATTCTTTTGCGACGGGAACATCATTGATGCTCTTTTCTTCAGCTTGTACTTTCTCGACGTGTGCTAGAACAGCATAGCAACCTTTTCTTATTAGTTTTTGTGCCTTCAAATTACTAATAAGATGTAGCTTCGTGTTGCCCTTTTCTCCTTACACCATTAAGGGTTTTCCTTTTTCTCGTATAATGCGAATTGCATTTTTGTAACAAACGATCTCCGCTTTCACTTCTTTCAACCAGTCCATACCGATTATCACATCAAAACTCCCTAACTCTACTGGTATCAAATCAATCTTAAATGTTTCGCTAACCAGTTTAATTTCTCGATTCCGACATATATTATCTGCTGAAATTAATTTACCATTTGCTAATTCGAGTAAAAATTTACTATCCAAAGGCGTCAATGGACAACTTAATTTAGCACAAAAATCTCTACTCATATAGCTTCTATCCGCACCCGAATCAAATAAAACGTAAGCAGATTTATTGTCAATAAGAAACGTACCCGTAACAAGCTCCGGGTCTTCCTGTGCCTCTGCCGCATTAATATTGAAAACTCTTCCACGGCCTTGTCCATTCGTGTTCTCCTGGTTCGGGCAATTTCTAATAATGTGGCCCGGTTTTCCACATTTATAACAAACTACATTGGCATAACTTGCTCCGACACTACTTGCTCCGCCATTACTCGTTCCGACACCATTTGTTCCTTTCGTTCTATTAACCCCTGGTCCGTAGACCTCACACTTCGCCGCGCTATGACCATTTCTTTTACACTTGTTTCAAAATTTGGTGCAGAACCCCGAGTGATTCTTTTCACACCTTTGGCATAGCTGCTTCTGATTGTTGTTGTTGTTGCGGTTATTATTGTTGTTGGGATGATTGTTGTAGTTGCTGTTGTTGTTGTTGTTGTTGTTGTTGTTGTTGGGCCGTTTGTTGTAGTTGCGATTGATGTTGCGATTGTTGGGATAATTGTTGCGATTATTGTTGTAATTGCTGTTGTTGTTGTATTGGTGATTCTTATCACCGTTTTCCTCCCACTTTCTTTTGACTTGCTTCACATTGGCCTCTTCAGCAGTCTGTTCTTTAATTCTTTCTTCAATTTGGTTCACGAGTTTGTGAGCCATTCTACATGCCTGTTGTATGGAGGCGGGCTCGTGTGAACTTATATCTTCTTGGATTCTTTCCGGTAATCCTTTCACAAACGCGTCGATCTTCTCTTCCTCATCTTCGAATGCTCCCGGACACAATAGGCACAATTCTGTGAATCGTCTTTCGTACGTGGTAATATCAAATCCTTGGGTTCGTAACCCTCTAAGTTCTGTCTTGAGCTTATTGACCTCGGTTCTGGGACGGTACTTCTCGTTCATCAAGTGCTTGAATGCTGACCACGGTAGTGCATACGCATCGTCTTGTCCCACTTGCTCTAGATAGGTATTCCACCATGTTAACGCAGAACCTGTGAAGGTATGCGTAGCGTACTTTACTTTGTCCTCTTCAGTACACTTACTTATGGCAAACACCGATTCGACCTTCTCGGTCCACCGTTTCAATCCGATCGGTCCTTCGGTTCCATCAAATTCCAAAGGTTTGCAGGCAGTGAATTCTTTGTAGGTGCATCCTACACGATTTCCTGTACTGCTAGATCCAAGGTTATTGTTGGTATGTAGCGCAGCCTGTACTGCAGCTATGTTTGAAGCTAGAAAAGTACGGAATTCCTCTTCATTCATATTCACGGTGTGTCGAGTAGTCGGTGCCATTTCCTTCAAAATAGTTAAATGGAACAAGTTAATCATACAGAATATTAAGAGTAGTTAATAGTATTTCGTAGCATAATATGAACTCATTTATAAAAGCTTTTTCTTCATATTAGCGTTTTATAAGTTTAAATTCGGGTAGTACCTACCCGTTAAGTTCATACTTAGTAGCTAATATACAATTCAACTACTACAATTCTATATGAAAAACTGATTATAATAATATTTCGCGTTCAAACTTTTATACAATATTTTACAAACTTACAATACCGCTTATTTTACATAAAGCATGAAATATAGCACACAATAACTTTGATACAAGATAGTTGTGAAGATAATTCTAGCTAGTACACAAGTCGTTCAGCAAAGGCAATAAAGACACGTAATTCATACGTCCAGAAACAAGTCATGCATTCTGGTTTTACTAGGACTACTTCCCATCCTTGGTCTTGTGCAGCATAACCGTTATGGCCGTTGATAAGACAGCGTGTTGTAACGTCGTCAAAGGGACGAGGGTTACGTAATGTCCAACAGTCCCGTAATAATCTAAAAACCTCATTTCTTACCCCAATTACCGACTCCGTCACTTGTGGAAACGTTTTGTTTAATAGTTGTAGCCCGATGTTCTTGTTCTCACTTTGGTGAGAAGCGAACATTACTAATCCGTAAGCATAACATGCTTCTTTATGTTGCATGTTAGCCGCTTTTTCTAAATCACGAAGTCCAATATTCGGATATATTGAGTCAAAATAATTTCTTAACCCGTTGCGTAAAATAGCATTTGGGTTCCCCGCAATATATGCGTCAATGTAAACACATCGTAACTTATGGGTTTCCCAATGTGATATCCCCCATCTTTCAAACGAAAGTCTCTTATAAACCAAGACATTCTTGGAACGTTCTTCGAATGTCTTACAAACTGATCTCGCCTTAAATAGTTGTGCCGAGGAATTCTGGCCGACTCTAGACAAGATTTCATCAATCATGTCTCCGGGTAGGTCTCTTAAAATATTAGGTTGTCTATCCATTTTGTGTTTTTAAACTGTAAAATAGACAAGAGTTAGATTCATAAAAAAATACTTATTAATACAAGCAATTTTTACATATATCATAAAGCATAAGAACACTATATTACATATATTACACCACACGAATACAACTATCTTATTCCGACTCGCTCGTTTCTTCTTCTTCGGTTTTGGTTCGTTTTGCCAAGTTTCTAGGGATATATGATGTTCCCCTAATACGAGCCGTCGTTGTCCACATTGGTTTAGAAAAACCTGGTGGTTTAGAGGTTCCCGGGTCATTGTTACAACTTAAGGACTTCGGGCGTTGACGATACATATAAAGTTCATCGGGGTTGGAATTAGATTTCTCTATTTTTATGCCCTTTCCCTTATTATTTTCTTTTCCCTTTTTAAATTCAGTTGGGGTAATTTCTATAACATCATCGGAATTCTCGTCGGAATCCGATTCATCGGAGAATTGGTAATCCTCCCAATATTTTGCTTCCTTGGCGGAAACACCATTGACCATAATTAACCTTGGTAGGTTGGTTGAGGATTTTCTTTTACTTAACCGT
Organism: Rutidosis leptorrhynchoides; assembly: GCF_046630445.1. Lineage (NCBI taxonomy): Eukaryota > Viridiplantae > Streptophyta > Magnoliopsida > Asterales > Asteraceae > Rutidosis > Rutidosis leptorrhynchoides. Next base: position 17,297,818 of record NC_092338.1, read on the forward strand.
TTTATTATTTCCCCCACCGGTTCTATTTCTTCATCCGGTTCCGATTCTTCTTCCGGTTCCGATTCTTCTTCCGGTTCCGACTCTTCTTCCGGTTCCTCTTCGGGAACTTGTGAATCAGTCCACGAATCATTCCAATTTACATTTGACTCTTCATTATTATTAGGTGAGTCAATGGGACTTGTTCTAGAGGTAGACATCTATCACATAATATCAAACGCGTTAAGAGATTAATATATCACATGTTAAAAATATATAGTTTCCAACAAAATTTGTTAAGCAATCATTTTTCAAGTAAACACGGTCGAAGTCCAGACTCACTAATGCATCCTAACAAACTCGATAAGACACACTAATGCAAAATTCTGGTTCTCTAAGACCAACGCTCGGATACCAACTGAAATGTCCCGTTCTTATTGATTAAAAACGTTCCATATTAATTGATTTCGTTGCGAGGTTTTGACCTCTATATGAGACGTTTTTCAAAGACTGCATTCATTTTTAAAACAAACCATAACCTTTATTTCATAGATAAAGGTTTTAAAAAGCTTTACGTAGATTATCAAATAATGATAATCTAAAATATCCTGTTTACACACGACCATTACATAATGGTTTACAATACAAATATGTTACAACAAAATAAGTTTCTTGAATGCAGTTTTTACACAATATCATACAAGCATGGACTCCAAATCTCGTCCTTATTTAAGTATGCGACAGCGGAAGCTCTTAATAATCACCTGAGAATAAACATGCTTAAAACGTCAACAAAAATGTTGGTGAGTTATAGGTTTAACCTATATATATCAAATCATAATAATAGACCACAAGAGTTCATATTTCAACACACATCCCATACCTAGAGATAAAAATCATTCATATGGTGAACACCTGGTAACCGACATTAACAAGATGCATATATAAGATGAAAGGATCCGAAACTAATCATCCGGACGTTGTCCATATTGATTACAAACGAATTACAATAGTTGATAACATTGCGAGGTACTTGCCCTCAATATGATACATCTTACAAACGTTGCATTTATTCTTAAAAGGCAATCTATAGTTACATCCATAATTGACATATTCGCCGGACATTTCATAATATTCAAATGACCTAAACCGCCATTTACTTAATAATAGTCTCTATGAACTTCAATGACTCGAATGCAACGCCTTATGATATAAGTCCTTAATGGCCTCAAGTAGTATCCTTAGTACGAGATAATGCACAGCGGAAGACTTAATTCATACCTGAGAATAACATGCTTTAAAATGTCAACATAAAGTTGGTGAGATATAGGTTTAATGTCGACAGCGATATAAATATAGACCACAAGATTTCATATATAAACATTTTAATAAAAATATTCTAAGTGGTTGAGCACTTGGTAACCATACTTAACAATTAATCACGTCGCATATTCCCTTTAATATGAAATCTTACTACACTGTACCAAGTGTAGTCACGAAATGAAGTACTGTGCAACCGTTGAATACTGGTCGTCCAGTCCGGTTGGGGTTGTCAGGCCCGATAGATCTATCAACAGGATTCGCGTTTACAATACTGCTGTAAATATTAGTTACCAAGCTACAGGGAAGTATGCCAGTGGTACAACTCAACGTAGAATATATTTTTCAGTTACTTGTGTCCATAACGTAAAACATAAAATACATGTATTCTCATCCCGAAATATTTAGAGTTTAAAAGTGGGACTATATACTCACTTTCGTCTTGAAGATATATATAATTTGACTTGGTCTCCGGTTGATATCACGAACCTATCCATATATAATATATCAATACCTTTTCTTTTTAAACAAGCGTCACATATATATACTTGTTATACTTTTAATACTTTGAATAATTCCTTAGTCCGTAGTTAGCAGCTCGATGTTAGTAATTCAATTTTAATGGTTCATTTTTAGATGTTTAATATACCCGCAATGAAATAAATAAAACCCCCAACGAAATAAATAAAACCCCATCGTATATGTATTGGTCGAGATTAATCTTGACCCACGGTACCGGTGTTGTCAAATGACGTGTTGCGTACATAAAGTACCGGTGTTGTCAAATGACGTGTTGCGTACAAACATGGGATCTTATGATTAATCTTCTCGTGTTGTTTACGGGTGATCCTGAACCATATAAAATTGAATTATAAGTACATATATATAAAATATCATGTTATCTTAGAAATATGTGATTTATTTAATTTTTCCCAATTAATCCCGAAGTTAAACAAGTCTAGGATAACCAATTTTGTTTCGGTCATAGTTTCTTCGTTACAAATCCGTTTTCGTTGATTCAACTTGCCATCTCCTTGGATCGAGTCCCTCTTTAAGACTATGAACTGAAAATACCTTGGTTTGTATTCAAAATCACACGGCATAGGTGAAACTTTAGTGAAACTTATGAAGTTAAACATTTTTGTTACAAAAAAAATAACACTTAATGACCATTTTTCTAAAAATACTTATACTTTGAATTAAATCATGAAATTTTTATGTGTTAACATATTTATAGTAAAAATCATTTTTCCAGAACATAAACCTCCAATTCAAAGTTTAAGATAGTTTTTAATTATCCAACCCAAAACAGTCCCCGGTTACACTCCGACGTCGTAAAAACAGTTTTTAAGATATTCTTTGAAAAACCAAGTTATACCTTGTTAAGTTAGCATATATTTAAGTTATATTACAGGTCTTGAAGTATTTTAAAAGTTAAGTTAGAAGGATCTATTTAGTTTGCAAACAAGTTTGAAAACTTTCAAACTATGTTCTTGTTGTTAAAATTGTATACCACAAAATATGATAGCTATATATATATGAATCGAATAAGGTTATGAACATAGATACTACCTCAAGTTCCTTGGACAAGGTTGCTGTAAAAGAGGAGTAAAAAGCTAGAACCAAAAGGTTGATGGAATTGGATGAAAGATTGGAAGTAAGTTTGTGTTCTTGGAAGGATTTCTTGAAGTGTTTTTGTATGGTTTTCTTATGGTGTTTAAGTAAGGTTTTTGAAGCTAAATGATGGGGAAAATGCTTGGAGATGATCAAGTATGAAGTTAAGAGTATTTTGAGAGATAAATAGAAGTGTAAGTATGAGAAAATGGGGTGAAGAAATGGTGTGCATGCATAAAAACGTTTTTAGGTTATAAAGGAAAAAAAAGATACCTAACTTTGTTTTCTTGCTAAATAATTCATGCTACTTGACAAATGGTTGGTTCCACATGTTTCTTAATCATTTAAGGCTGCTAAGGAGCAGATTTTTATTGGTATATACCAATAGTAAATACATCTAGAAGCTGCGTATGATACGGGTACATATACCCTAGGTATACGTATAGAAATCTTTGAGAAAACGGAACGAGGATTCAAATATAGCTATCTTTTGTAAATATACTTATATTGTTTTATGTATTTAAGTCTTTAAAAGTGATTAAATACATTACTTATACGATATATGTATAAACATTATAGGTCATAAGTATTTAAGTCAAATAACGTTACGTATGGTTATCGTTTTGAAAACTTAAGTTAGTAGTTTCAAAATATACTTATAACTTATTGTTATTAATACAACATGAGATATTAAAACATTCTTAGATCATGTTAAATATGTATATATACATATATATACACAAACGTATAATTATCATATATTGTATAGTTCGTGATATCATCGGTCAAACTAGACGGTCAAACGTTGTGTAAAACTCTTTTCGAAAACATAAGTCTCAACAATTTGGATTGCTTATCATGTTGGTAAGGTTTAATTTATGTAAATATTAATCTTATAAGTATAGAACGATCGAAAAAGTGCGGGTCAACTTTAGGGTTTTTGCTTATCGTGTCGGAACCATATAGAGATTAGAGTTTAAATTTGGTCGGAAATTTCCGGGTCGTTACAGTACCCACCCGTTAAAGAAATTTCGTCCTCGAAATTTGGTAGAGGTTGTCATAAATAACAATAGGAATGTTTTCATGACGAATATGAGGTAATAATGAAATTTTATCATTATTGAAAGATTTAGATAAAACGATTCGGTTATGTGAGACGCACGAGCGAAGCTATCACAAAAGAGTGAAATGAGTAAATATAGAATTGTTGTAACCGATGACGTGATTATGATCGATTTCCGGGATTTAAGGGTTTTAAAGAAAATCTTATGTAATAAGATTTAGTTTTGAGGCGATCAGGATCTTCTTTGATTTAACGCGGCAATCTGTTTTGATTTCTTTGTCGAATATTTCACTATAAATTTACCTCCTTCCCTTTCTTTCTTCCCACATCTTCTATTCTTTCTCTTTAGTTCCTACTTTAAGGCATTCGCTAATATGCTCCATCCCATTCTAATCCTTGTTATATTTCTAACTTTCATATCTTTCATTCTTCTTTTTCATCTATCACCAGAAGAATCTATTCTCTTTTATCCTTTCCTTGGAATTATAATGTTTTTAATTCTCCCGTGCCTTTACGTTGCAATACGTATTGATATGCACGGTTTGTAGTTTCGGGGTTGTTGTTAGGTTTTATACCTTCCCTTATATATCGATGTTCCTACTCCCGTCCCTTAAAATCATTGTCATCCACAGTTAATGCTCTCTCTTATTTGCTGTGGTTTATGTTCCTATTTCTATTCTGAGGTTTTATCCCTTCGTTTCTTCTTCCTGTCCTCGAGCCAAGCGAACAATGGTCCGAAATTCGTAGGTAGGAAATTTGGAATGAACCTAGCTATTGGTTTTAGAATGAAATTGTAATGGCACGATCTTGATTCGTTAAATTACTCGAATATTCCGGAAAAATAGAACTATCAAGGTGATACGTTCTAATATGTTTGGAGACTTGATAGAATGTAAGAGCAGTGTAACATGGCACATGATGACGGTACTGTGAATCATCACATTCCATTAGAAACTTAACATGACTTACTGTAATATAATGAAGTTGATCAAGTTTCATTATATTATACTAATTCATGCATCAGTTCCCAACACTACTTCAAATCATTTATATTTTAATCTCGGAGGTTTCAGAATTTAGAAATTAACACAGTTTCTTTTATATTGTAACGCAGATGTTACGGAGAGATAAATGATCGCAGATAGGAATAGTTGTAAAAATATCTCCAGAAATATGAAAAATATGTATAACGAATGATATGAAGATATCTTATAATATCTAAGATAAGATGATGATGAAAAATATCATCCGGGCAGGGTTTTCAATAAAGAGTAGGGTTCTTACTGACGGTTTCAGCAGGTACGGAATCGTTTGTATTCTTTGAGAGCAGGTTCAGTCCCTGTGATTTATCCACAGCCTCTTTCATACTTTGCTTCATCCGTTTTCTAGTTCCAAACTTTTTTTTTTTCAGCTTTACCACCTTACTATTCTTTGTCATCAAACTTTTGACCGTTAAAGTCGTTTACAGTTTTTGCTGCTTCGTTAGCATTTCAAGAACTATTTCATAGTCCCGGGTGTTTTTCAGAAACTTCACGTTCAGATTATGAAATTTTTAGGGATAGACATTATAGATATGATGGAAGAAGTTCCGCGAGATTTTCAAAATACTGATTGTTGATTTCGCCAAAAGGATAACGATCTGCTGGTGCACCTGTTGATGTTGTCGAGGGATATAAAAGGTTTTCCGGTAATGACGGCGAAAGGACAAGGTATAAATATCATGATTATAATAGAAATAATCTCACTGAAAAGTCGAAGTGGAGCTGTGACAAAATTAGCTTCTTGAAAAGGAATTGTAGGGTTGTTCTTGCTAATAAATGGCAAAGGATTCAATACGTTATGTGTTAAATTATGAATTTGGGTTCGAGAGTTCTTCAGGTGTATAACTGTATGTATAAATCTTCATTCCGTAGGCGAGGTGCGGCGGGATCAACTTCTCCGTCGAGGTGTTTTCAGGAATCATGAAAGGATTTGAATGCGAATTGTAATCGTCAAGTTACAAATGAGGTTTAAGATAAAATCAAGTGGCAAGCTTGAAGAATTGTTTAGCTTCATATGTTACAATCAACATTTTAATTCATTTTAATTGTCCAGAGTTAGCCGGAACAGTTAGCGTGGAATCCTTAATAGATTTTTAATTAGTTAAATCGTGTGTTTCTAACAATTTTTTTTTTATTTTGTCCAATGTTTTCTTCTTTATGCCACTTGTTGGATTCTGGTAGGTCAAAATCCGAATATGAAATTTGATTGAAAATGGTTATTCTGGGGTGAGCGGATACGAATATCGGTGGTTGTAAGTAAGATAATAGATAACCGTTGAATCAGATTCAAGAATGTACAATATAACTTATTAATGTGAATTCTAAATATTCCTCGGGTACTACCCACCCGTTAAAATATTTTCATCATTAATAGTTTGTACGAAGGAATTTTTAATTACTATCTTTATGAAAATATACTTGCATATATATTTTCTTCAGAGATAATCATAGATTTAATGAGTCAATAAGATATTAAACTCATTTGATTTATCGTTAATTCTAGATTACATAATCTCTAACACTTTAGAAATTACATAATCGTCATACGATACGTAAAGCGAAGATAATCGATGTAGAACGATATATAGAACGAAGATCATACTCGAAGTATAGATATTGAGTCGTGTGATGTTGATATTCGAGATACAGATTGTGATGTTGAGATTTAAGGCGCGGTTGTGATTGGGGTGATAAAGGTACTGTCGACGTTGACGATGGTAGTACGGATTATGCTGCTGGTGCTGCTGTTGGTGTTTGTAACCTTCGCACCATATTCTCCAAAACCACTACCCGAGCACGGAGTTCGTTGACTTCTTCTATTATACCGGGATGATTGACGGTTGGAACGAGCGAATGAACAAGATTTGAAATATGGGATAGTATGTAATCATGACGAGATACTCTAGAAATGAGCGAGAAAATGGTGTTTCGAATAGGTTCGCCGGTAAGTGCTTCAGGTTCATCGTTAAGAGGACAATCTGGTGGATGGAATGGATCACCTTCTTCTTGCCTCCAGAAATTTAGTATATTACGAACCCATCCCCAATTCATCCAGAATAGATGATGGGAAATTGGTTGATCCATTCCGGTAACGCTGTTCTCGGAGCTCGAATGGAAATCCATATCGGCGAAGCTATCGAAGTCGGAGGAATTTGAGCTGGATGAAGAATCCATCTTGTATGGTCGGAGAAATGAATTTTTGGTTTGGAATAGATTATAGGAGTTGGCTTTGGTACTCTTCAATACATAATTTACATATGTATATATAATATCAAAATCCCATGAATTACGGAGAATCTTTGAAATACGTCAGGCAATGTCTATAGTAATAGATACGCTAGGATGTGAATTTTGTCTATACACTATCGATGCACTAAATGCAGTAAGACGTGTCTAGACTTAAGAATGATAAGCAGGCAGTTCCCTAAGAATGATAAGCAGATGATTTCCGACTAGGATTGATAAGCAAAACTTTTGACAGGCAGACAAGGTCAAAGTCCAGACTCACTTAATGTATCCTAACAACTACTAGTTAGACACACTAATGCAAGGCCTGGTTCGCTAAGACCAACGCTCTGATACCAACTGAAAGGATCTGAAACTAATCATCCGGACGTTGTCCATATTGATTACAAACGAATTACAATAGTTGATAACATTGCGAGGTACTTGCCCTCAATATGATACATCTTACAAACGTTGCATTTATTCTTAAAAGGCAATCTATAGTTACATCCATAATTGACATATTCGCCGGACATTTCATAATATTCAAATGACCTAAACCGCCATTTACTTAATAATAGTCTCTATGAACTTCAATGACTCGAATGCAACGCCTTATGATATAAGTCCTTAATGGCCTCAAGTAGTATCCTTAGTACGAGATAATGCACAGCGGAAGACTTAATTCATACCTGAGAATAACATGCTTTAAAATGTCAACATAAAGTTGGTGAGATATAGGTTTAATGTCGACAGCGATATAAATATAGACCACAAGATTTCATATATAAACATTTTAATAAAAATATTCTAAGTGGTTGAGCACTTGGTAACCATACTTAACAATTAATCATGTCACATATTCCCTTTAATATGAAATCTTACTACACTGTACCAAGTGTAGTCACGAAACGAAGTACTGTGCAACCGTTGAATACTGGTCGTCCAGTCCGGTTGGGGTTGTCAGGCCCGATAGATCTATCAACAGGATTCGCGTTTACAATACTGCTGTAAATATTAGTTACCAAGCTACAGGGAAGTATGCCAGTGGTACAACTCAACGTAGAATATATTTTTCAGTTACTTGTGTCCATAACGTAAAACATAAAATACATGTATTCTCATCCCGAAATATTTAGAGTTTAAAAGTGGGACTATATACTCACTTTCGTCTTGAAGATATATATAATTTGACTTGGTCTCCGGTTGATATCACGAACCTATCCATATATAATATATCAATACCTTTTCTTTTTAAACAAGCGTCACATATATATACTTGTTATACTTTTAATACTTTGAATAATTCCTTAGTCCGTAGTTAGCAGCTCGATGTTAGTAATTCAATTTTAATGGTTCATTTTTAGATGTTTAATATACCCGCAATGAAATAAATAAAACCCCCAACGAAATAAATAAAACCCCATCGTATATGTATTGGTCGAGATTAATCTTGACCCACGGTACCGGTGTTGTCAAATGACGTGTTGCGTACATAAAGTACCGGTGTTGTCAAATGACGTGTTGCGTACAAACATGGGATCTTATGATTAATCTTCTCGTGTTGTTTACGGGTGATCCTGAACCATATAAAATTGAATTATAAGTACATATATATAAAATATCATGTTATCTTAGAAATATGTGATTTATTTAATTTTTCCCAATTAATCCCGAAGTTAAACAAGTCTAGGATAACCAATTTTGTTTCGGTCATAGTTTCTTCGTTACAAATCCGTTTTCGTTGATTCAACTTGCCATCTCCTTGGATCGAGTCCCTCTTTAAGACTATGAACTGAAAATACCTTGGTTTGTATTCAAAATCACACGGCATAGGTGAAACTTTAGTGAAACTTATGAAGTTAAACATTTTTGTTACAAAAAAAATAACACTTAATGACCATTTTTCTAAAAATACTTATACTTTGAATTAAATCATGAAATTTTTATGTGTTAACATATTTATAGTAAAAATCATTTTTCCAGAACATAAACCTCCAATTCAAAGTTTAAGATAGTTTTTAATTATCCAACCCAAAACAGTCCCCGGTTACACTCCGACGTCGTAAAAACAGTTTTTAAGATATTCTTTGAAAAACCAAGTTATACCTTGTTAAGTTAGCATATATTTAAGTTATATTACAGGTCTTGAAGTATTTTAAAAGTTAAGTTAGAAGGATCTATTTAGTTTGCAAACAAGTTTGAAAACTTTCAAACTATGTTCTTGTTGTTAAAATTGTATACCACAAAATATGATAGCTATATATATATGAATCGAATAAGGTTATGAACATAGATACTACCTCAAGTTCCTTGGACAAGGTTGCTGTAAAAGAGGAGTAAAAAGCTAGAACCAAAAGGGTGATGGAATTGGATGAAAGATTGGAAGTAAGTTTGTGTTCTTGGAAGGATTTCTTGAAGTGTTTTTGTATGGTTTTCTTATGGTGTTTAAGTAAGGTTTTTGAAGCTAAATGATGGGGAAAATGCTTGGAGATGATCAAGTATGAAGTTAAGAGTATTTTGAGAGATAAATGGAAGTGTAAGTATGAGAAAATGGGGTGAAGAAATGGTGTGCATGCATAAAAACGTTTTTAGGTTATAAAGGAAAAAAAAAGATACCTAACTTTGTTTTCTTGCTAAATAATTCATGCTACTTGACAAATGGTTGGTTCCACATGTTTCTTAATCATTTAAGGCTGCTAAGGAGCAGATTTTTATTGGTATATACCAATAGTAAATACATCTAGAAGCTGCGTATGATACGGGTACATATACCCTAGGTATACGTATAGAAATCTTTGAGAAAACGGAACGAGGATTCAAATATAGCTATCTTTTGTAAATATACTTATATTGTTTTATGTATTTAAGTCTTTAAAAGTGATTAAATACATTACTTATACGATATATGTATAAACATTATAGGTCATAAGTATTTAAGTCAAATAACGTTACGTATGGTTATCGTTTTGAAAACTTAAGTTAGTAGTTTCAAAATATACTTATAACTTATTGTTATTAATACAACATGAGATATTAAAACATTCTTAGATCATGTTAAATATGTATATATACATATATATACACAAACGTATAATTATCATATATTGTATAGTTCGTGATATCATCGGTCAAACTAGACGGTCAAACGTTGTGTAAAACTCTTTTCGAAAACATAAGTCTCAACAATTTGGATTGCTTATCATGTTGGTAAGGTTTAATTTATGTAAATATTAATCTTATAAGTATAGAACGATCGAAAAAGTGCGGGTCAACTTTAGGGTTTTTGCTTATCGTGTCGGAACCATATAGAGATTAGAGTTTAAATTTGGTCGGAAATTTCCGGGTCGTTACATAAGAATATCCCCATCATTCCGGGACACCCTTCGGATATGATATAAATTTCGAAGTACTAAAGCATCCGGTACTTTGGATGGGGTTTGTTAGGCCCAATAGATCTATCTTTAGGATTCGCGTCAATTAGGGTGTCTGTTCCCTAATTCTTAGATTACCATACTTAATAAAAAGGGGCATATTCGATTTCGATAATTCAACCATAGAATGTAGTTTCACGTACTTGTGTCTATTTTGTAAAACATTTATAAAACCTGCATGTATTCTCATCCCAAAAATATTAGATTTTAAAAGTGGGACTATAACTCACTTTCACAGATTTTTACTTCGTCGGGAAGTAAGACTTGGCCACTGGTTGATTCACGAACCTATAACAATATATACATATATATCAAAGTATGTTCAAAATATATTTACAACACTTTTAATATATTTTGATGTTTTAAGTTTATTAAGTCAGCTGTCCTCGTTAGTAACCTACAACTAGTTGTCCACAGTTAGATGTGCAGAAATAAATCGATAAATATTATCTTGAATCAATCCACGACCCAGTGTATACGTATCTCAGTATTGATCACAACTCAAACTATATATATTTTGAAATCAACCTCAACCCTGTATAGCTAACTCCAACATTCACATATAGAGTGTCTATGGTTGTTCCGAAATATATATAGATGTGTCGACATGATAGGTCGAAACATTGTATACGTGTCTATGGTATCTCAAGATTACATAATATACAATACAAGTTGATTAAGTTATGGTTGGAATAGATTTGTTACCAATTTTCACGTAGCTAAAATGAGAAAAATTATCCAATCTTGTTTTACCCATAACTTCTTCATTTTAAATCCGTTTTGAGTGAATCAAATTGCTATGGTTTCATATTGAACTCTATTTTATGAATCTAAACAGAAAAGTATAGGTTTATAGTCGGAAAAATAAGTTACAAGTCGTTTTTGTAAAGGTAGTCATTTCAGTCGAAAGAACGACGTCTAGATGACCATTTTAGAAAACATACTTCCACTTTGAGTTTAATCATAATTTTTGGATATAGTTTCATGTTCATAATAAAAATCATTTTCTCAGAATAACAACTTTAAAATCAAAGTTTATCATAGTTTTTAATTAACTAACCCAAAACAGCCCGCGGTGTTACTACGACGGCGTAAATCCGGTTTTACGGTGTTTTTCGTGTTTCCAGGTTTTAAATCATTAAGTTAGCATATCATATAGATATAGAACATGTGTTTAGTTGATTTTAAAAGTCAAGTTAGAAGGATTAACTTTTGTTTGCGAACAAGTTTAGAATTAACTAAACTATGTTCTAGTGATTACAAGTTTAAACCTTCGAATAAGATAGCTTTATATGTATGAATCGAATGATGTTATGAACATCATTACTACCTTAAGTTCCTTGGATAAACCTACTGGAAAAGAGAAAAATGGATTTAGCTTCAATGGATCCTTGGATGGCTCGAAGTTCTTGAAGCAGAATCATGACACGAAAACAAGTTCAAGTAAGATCATCACTTGAAATAAGATTGTTATAGTTATAGAAATTGAACCAAAGTTTGAATATGATTATTACCTTGTATTAGAATGATAACCTACTGTAAGAAACAAAGATTTCTTGAGGTTGGATGATCACCTTACAAGATTGGAAGTGAGCTAGCAAACTTGAAAGTATTCTTGATTTTATGAAACTAGAACTTTTGGAATTTATGAAGAACACTTAGAACTTGAAGATAGAACTTGAGAGAGATCAATTAGATGAAGAAAATTGAAGAATGAAAGTGTTTGTAGGTGTTTTTGGTCGTTGGTGTATGGATTAGATATAAAGGATATGTAATTTTGTTTTCATGTAAATAAGTCATGAATGATTACTCATATTTTTGAAATTTTATGAGATATTTCATGCTAGTTGCCAAATGATGGTTCCTACATGTGTTAGGTGACTCACATGGGCTGCTAAGAGCTGATCATTGGAGTGTATATACCAATAGTACATACATCTAAAAGCTGTGTATTGTACGAGTACGAATACGGTTGCATACGAGTAGAATTGTTGATGAAACTGAATGAGGATGTAATTGTAAGAATTTTTGTTAAGTAGAAGTATTTTGATAAGTGTATTGAAGTCTTTCAAAAGTGTATAAATACATATTAAAACACTACATGTATATACATTTTAACTGAGTCGTTAAGTCATCGTTAGTCGTTACATGTAAGTGTTGTTTTGAAACCTTTAGGTTAACGATCTTGTTTAATGTTGTTAACCCAATGTTTATAATATCAAATGAGATTTTAAATTATTATATTATCATGATATTATCATGTATGAATATCTCTTAATATGATATATATACATTAAATGTTTTTACAACGATAATCGTTACATATATGTCTCGTTTAAAAATCATTAAGTTAGTAGTCTTGTTTTTACATATGTAGTTAATTGTTAATATACTTAATGATATGTTTACTTATCATAGTATCATGTTAACTATATATATATCCATATATATATCATCATATAGTTTTTACAAGTTTTAACGTTCGTGAATCACCGGTCAACTTGGGTGGTCAATTGTCTATATGAAACATATTTCAATTAATCAAGTCTTAACAAGTTTGATTGCTTAACATGTTGGAAACATTTAATCATGTAAATATCAATCTCAATTAATATATATAAACATGGAAAAGTTCGGGTCACTACAACACCCATCTTTCGGCAAACATGTAGACGACAGGAGCTACAGCAGAGTGGCGAATGCAAGAGAAATAATCAATGAAAAAAGACAAGCTGATGAAAATAAACACAAAAGGGTACTCTATATCACAGAAAAGGATAATGAAAAAGGGTTGTTTACGCTGAACCGGACAAAGAAAATATGAATCTCATGGAGAAAGCTCTTGTAGGAGAAGTCAAAAAGGTGGAATACCTAGAACAATTCGGGGAGATTTGTGCAGCTGAAGGGTTAGACGGATTCTCGATAAAATACCTGGGTGGATTCGAACTAATGCTCATCTTCGAAAAAGGCTCCATTGCAATGCAAATTGCACAAGATAAGAAGCACTTCATTCATTCATGGCTAAACAACATAAAGGTATGGGATAAAGATCGTAGATCACCAGGAAGACTAAGGTGGTTAAGTGTCATCGATGTCCCAAATGAATGTTGGAATGAAAAAATATTTAAGTCAATCGTATCCTGGTGGGGACCAGCAATCGACACCAACAATTGTCATTTCAATGGGAATCAAAGTTTAATAATTGGTAAAGTTCTTATTCACACCAAATGTTTCGAACACATCAAGGGACAAGTTAAAGTAATCATCGGGGATAAAGTTGTCTACGTTCAGGTTCTGGAAGATATCAAAGATATTGTCGAGGTAGAGATGGAAATCAAAACCCCATCTGAATGGAATGATGAATGTAATTCAGATGATATCCCATCAGACGGGGAATCATTCATGAACGAAGGTGGCTCTCTAAACAACATTCTTGGAAAAGAAGACGAAGTTCAATCAACTGACGGGGACTCTGATGCAGAACACATCGCAGAAGACGACAAAAGTGACGGCCAGAAAGTTCACCGGAATCCGGTCACACCAGAGGGTAAGATGAAAAGTCAGGATGTCCTTGGAAAGTCAAATAGCCGCCCTAACTTGGGTAACTCAAAACGCGTGGAGACTACACAATCTTTTTCTGACAATAATAATGAGGTAACACATATTCCCAAGGTTAAGATATCCAACCCTTTCGATGCCCTAAACACTGATAACCAACCTAATGATCACGTGGACCCACTACCCGTTGAAAACCCCACTCACTCCTACCCATTAAACCATGACAGCCCAACTATCAAACTAGCCCACCCCACTAGCCCAATAAGCCCTAGTTTAAACCCATCAAACCACGACAACCCAACTATCAAACCAGCCCACCCCACTAGCCCAATAAGCCCTAATTTAAACCTCGATGCCAAGCCCAAAAACACTCCACCCTCCTCACCTTTTTCCCATAACATCGTTAGCCCAACATCGATTAGTCCACATAACCCAACACATACAAGCCCACAACCTACAAATCCTTTTATCCAAGACAATCTTAATCCACCCCACATTGACATCACCCCTACACCCAACTCGACTAAACCTAATCATACCCCTCCACACATTCCTTCTTCTCCATCCATCCCAGACACTTTTCTCGTTGATGAAACACAAATCGATGTAGCCGACCATCCTGAAATTTCGATCCATGATAGGTCAAAGCACCCCAAAACCAAAAACCCCTCAACAAAATCCAAAATCCATAACACTACCTCATTCAAATACGCAGATAGACCTCAAACTCACTCTCACAACATGCCCTCGACACAATTAAAGAATTCGAATGGAACAACACCCAAATGGACTGGAACTTCCAAACTCCTGCACTTCAAACACCTAGCAAGAAACGTACACAAAAAATGACCTCAGGTGCACATCAATAACTGCCGACCTCCATCACTCAGCAAAAAATCCAAATCAAATGGCATTTCCAAGGTTCGAAAATTAAATTCAAATAACTCCTCAGCAAGTGTGGATTACAAAGAATTAGGAGAGAAAATTGGAGTCGGATAGGTGAACAGGCAATAACCTCATGTTCAATAATTACTTGTTCATCTTGTTTTTATGATTGTTCTCTCACTAAATATTCAGGGTGTGGGTAATGCCGGAAAAGTCAATTGGTTACAGGAGCTATGTCGAAAGGAGAAACCTGATCTTCTTATGTTACAGGAAACGAAATGTGGAAACTTGAGTGAATCATGGTTGGATTCTATTTGGGGTTCGAACGACTTTAAATATATTCAAAAATACGCACAAGGAGCATTTGGTGGAATAATAATAATCTGGAAACCATCGATCGTAAAAGTCAGCGAAGCAGTCGAAGGAGAATTCTTATTAGCCATTAAAGGTCAGTTGATGGGATGTAATTCGAAGATAGCAATCGTAAACGTGTATGGTCCTCACTCGACGGAAAAGAAAATAAGATTCTGGGATGAACTTGAAAAACTACTAAGTTCTAATGATTTACCATGGCTTGTGGGGGGTGATTTTAATGAGGTGCGCTCCATTCACGAGCGCTTAAATAGTGATTTCAATAGAAGCTGGGCAGACCATTTCAATCAGTTCATCGATAGAATGGGGCTCATTGATATCCCACTCGGAGGGAAAAAGTTCACGCGCATTTGCGACAATGGACTAAAATTCAGTAAGCTTGACAGGTTCCTAATATCGTGTAAACTTGCTGACCTTTGGCCGAACATCACTGCTACCATCCTGCCCAAGCATTTGTCGGACCACTGCCCCATCCTCCTGCGAAACATAAACCGAGATTTTGGCCCAAAACCCATTCGGGTATTCAAAGAATGGCTAACCATAGAGGGGGCTGAAGAAATTATAACGAGGGCATTGCAGTCATCGGTTACCTCCAACAATCCTGACAGTATATTTCGTGACAAAATGAAGAGGGTGAAAAAGGAATTAAATATTCATAGTTCTTCTTTTAATGATCTCGATTCTCAAATTTTGCAACATGCCAAAGCCGTCGGATTTTGGGAGCAGGCAGCTGAAAGAAACCAAGTAACAGAACACGAAAGGGGGATTTGGATGGAGGAGAAAAAACAACTTCTCTCGAAAATGAAAACACGAACAAACATGTTGAAACAGAAGGCTCGGATCAAGTGGACGTTGGAAGGAGATGAAAACTCCAAATTCTTCCATAACTACATCAAAAGAAGAAACAACAAAAATGAAATCCGGGGGCTGATGATCGATGGCTACTGGAATGAAGAACCGCAAGCAATAAAAAATGAGGTTTATAAGTTCTTTTCCAGGGGGTTCACAAAGGTGGAAACAAACTCGAAGTGTTCAATTGACTTCGAAATTGGAAGAATCACCATGAATGACAATAGGATACTAGAGGACAAGTTCACTGAGGAAGAAATTTGGGATGCTATAAAGAGCTGTGATAGCTCTAGATCACCCAGACCAGATGGATTTACGATGAAATTCTTCAAACTATTTTGGTGGTTAATACATGATGATTTGTTGAAGGTATTCGAATGGTTCTGGAATAATGCTAAGATATCAAGAGGATACAACGCCACATTTATCACTTTAATTCCAAAGAACAACAATCCTATTGGACTTGGGGAATATCGACCTATAAGCTTGATTGGTAGTATGTACAAACTGATATCAAAGGTCTTGTCAAAAAGATTGGCAACTATCATACACAAAGTAATAGGCGTTGAACAAAGTGCATTCCTACAAGGCCGATACATTCTAGATGGTGTACTCATCGCAAACGAGACAATTGATGATCTCAAAAGAGAGAAGAAGAAAGGATTTCTATTCAAAGTCAATTTCGAAAAGGCGTTTGACCGTATCAAATGGGATTACATTATCGAAATCATGAAATGTCTAGGTTTCGGGGATAAATGGATTAAGTGGATCACGGCATGTATTACTTCGGCTAGTATCTCAATCTTAGTCAATGGGTCTCCAACCAAAGAGTTCAAACCGGAGATGGGAGTTAGGCAAGGAGACCCGTTGTCACCATTCATTTTCATTATAGCCGCCGAAGGGTTAAACATTCTTATCCAAAAAGCAACCGAAAGTGGAGTCATAAAAGGAATAAAAGTTGGTAGAGATAACATCACGGTTTCCCACCTCCAATACGCAGATGATATGCTACTCTTTGGAGAATGGAGTCGTAGTAACCTCTCGAACCTCATGAAACTATTATGTTGTTTTGAAGAACTCTCGGGACTCAAGGTAAATCTATCGAAGAGTCAACTTTTTGGTATCGGGGTTAACAAAGTAGAACTCGATCATATGGCAGCCCGTTTCAATTGTGCTGCTGGATCATTCCCATTAAATTACCTCGGAATTCCTGTGGGAATAAAAATGAAAAACTCAAATGCGTGGATCCCGGTAGTTGAAAAATTCAAGAAGAGACTGTCGGATTCGAAATGTAAATCAATTTCTTATGGAGGTCGTTTGACTCTAGTGAAAGCGGTACTTAGTAGCCTTCCATTATACTTCTTCTCCCTCTTTCGAGCTCCGGCTAGTGTGATCAAGCTACTCGAATCCTTAAGGTGCAATTTCTTTTGGACGGGTCGGGTTCCGAAAAAAAAAACTATCATGGGTTAAATGGGAAAAAGTTCTTCTTCCATACGAAAATGGCGAGTTGAATATCGGGTCACTAGGGGCAAAAAATTTAGCACTCTTAGGGAAGTGGTGGTGGCGATTCAAATGTCACCCCAATTCCCTTTGGGTTCAAGTTATTTCAAGCATTTACGGGCCGGACATTTCATCTTGTTTTAGTGGTGGTTCGACGTGGTTAAACATAGTGAAGGCAGGAAGCATCATCGACAGAAATGGAATCGAATTCTCAAATTCCATGATCAAAGAAATAGGAGATTGACGCTCAATTCAGTTCTGGATCGACGCATGGATATGTAATTCACCACTCAAAAATTCTTTTCAAAGGTTATATGCTCTCGAAATGGATAAACATGCAGCGGTAAGTGACAGAATCAGACAAGTGGAGGGACGTTCGGAATTAGAATGGAGCTGGAGCAGAGAACTTCGTGGTAGAGCTTTAAGTGATCTTCAAGACCTATCGAAAAAACTAGAAGGTGTTCGGCTTCAGGAAGATTTGAGGGACAAATGGAGATGGACCCTAAGTAGCGATGGTGACTTCACAACTAAACAGCTCGCAAGCCTGATAGATGAGAAATGTCTGCCCATTGCTTCGAATGGTCATGTGATCAAGAAAAATTCTTCGGTACCGCAAAAAGTATGGATCTTCGCATGGAAAGCAAATCAAAAGAGGTTACTGGTGCGTGTGGAACTTGACAAAAGGGGTATAGACTTAGACTCAATTCTATGCCCCCTATGTTCGGACGAAGTCGAAACTGTTGACCACTGCTTACGAAATTGTCGCAAGGTAAAGATAGTATGGGAACTTTTCTTGAAATGGTGGGGTATTATGTGATGACCCAGAAATTTCGACTAAATTTAAACTTAATCTTTGTATGATTAACATTTCCGACACGATAAGCAAAGTCTGTAAAACTGAATCTCAAAATTTTTGAATTACTTTTATATATTTAAATACCCTTCGGTTGTTTTCGACGATTCGCGAACAATTATATGTAAATAGATACATATATACTATAACATGAAAAGGTAACAATGTATTAATTGTTTGATACCGTACATTAAACTTATTGGTTTAAATATCTATTTGAATGTATATGATAAGTTGAAATATTTATTATTAAAATTTATTTATAAATAACTTCCAATGTGTATTTAAAAACTGATTTATGTATATTAAAAAGATATATACATATATATAATAAACGATAGTAACATTCGTTTATTGATTCAATTGATATTTAGATAAGTTAACTAAAGCGTTTAAGATGAACCAGTTAAACACTAATTTGTTACAGTATTTTCAAATTGCCACATTACTCAAAATGCTACAGTATTTTCGAAAATCACTATTTGCTACAGTGAAATTGACTTTGCTACAGTGAATTGCTACAGTAAAATTTGACTTTGCTACAGTAACTTTGCTACAGTAAAACACTATTTTAAAATGTATTTTAACAAATAGTGAGACGATGATTTATAGAAGTAAATGACCAAGACACTCAAACGTATAAGATACACTTTGAGTGACATAGTTTATGGATAATTTAAAGCTATATTTTGACAAAGGTACGTGACACGAAACGTAAAATGCAAGTTTTCTAAATGTACGAAAGGACGTTCGAAAAACCGAAACCGGGACATAAGTCGAGTGGCGTCATACGACTTATCGGAACAAAAATTACAAGATAACTATGCACGTGAATTTAATATAATATATAATTAATTATATAAATTAAATATATTATATTTATATATATAATATAAAATTATGTCGACAAGCTAGGAGCCAAAACAATGTGAGCTGTCCCTGGTCCTCATGCGAGTCGCATGGCCAGAAGGCCATTTCCATGCGAGTCGCATGACTCCAGATTCCAGGCCAGGTACTATAAATTCAGGTGTTTTGCTCGAATGAAAAATCAAACACACATACACAAATATATATTACTCCGTATAATATTTATTATTATTATTATTATTATTATTATTATTATTATTATTATTATTATTAAGATTATTATTAATCTTATTAATCTTATTATTAGTATTATTATTTTTGCGATACAAAAATAATAATGTACATAAAATATTACGACGGAGTACTGTCCAAGTAATTTTCAAAACGAGTTTCCGAGCGAGCTAGAGCTAAGGAAAATATGAGTTATTGCCAAAAAAAATTATGGGTAATGTTCGGGGGTATTTTTGTGAATCAAACCTCGTGTTTATCATCTCCGATGCGTCTACGTGCTTTCCTGCAATATTGTATATCAATATTAAACTGTGAGTTTCATATGATCCCTTTTACTCTCTACATTTTTAGGCTGAGAATACATGCAAATGTTTTATTAACCGATATACAATATTTATATGTGTGAGTTTCATTGATCCCTTTTTAATTGCTTTTGCAATATATATTTTTGGGCTGAGAATACATGCACTTTATTTTAAACGCAATGGATACAAGTACATACTAAATTCTACACTGAGTTTGAACCGAAAATCCCTTAGCTTTGGTAACTGTTAACTGCCAGTTATAAGAACTGGTGGGCGCGAGTAGTAGTATATGGATCCATAGGGCTTGATATCCCCGTCCGAGCTAGAGCGCTAGCCTTTTAACGGACGTATGCTATTTGAGAAGCGTACACGTTGGTTTGCGTGTATTATTAAGATGATTATACAAAGGGTACAAATAATATAAGCATTAAAGTTTAGTTACCAGGGTGTTCAATTTTGTAGAACCGATTGATAAACGTTTCAGATGAAACAACTGAAATCTTGTGATCCACCTTTTATGTAAAACCTATTGATAAACGTTTTGGATGAAACAACTGAAATCTTGTGATCCACCTTTTATGTAAAACCTATTGATAAACGTTTTGAATAAAACAACTGAACTTTTGTAATCCACATTGATATACGGATTATGTGTAATATTAAAACTATGAACTCACCAACCTTTGTGTTGACACTTGAAGCATGTTTATTCTCAGGATTCTAGAAGTCTTCCGCTGTTTGCTTATACGTGATACAAGATATGTGCTTGGAGTCATACATGCTATATACAAGAAACTTGCATTCACCAAACCATTACCATGTATCTTATTTTGACTGTATTGTCAACATATGTATTATTGTAAACCATTTAAATGGTGATTGTCTATACGTAGAAATCATCAGATGTTAAAAACCTGAAATTTATATATTCATTTATGAAATACCTTTTCAAACGAATGCAATGTTACAAAACGTATCACATAGAGGTCAAATACCTCGCAATGAAATCAATGAATGACGTGTTCGTCCATATGGATTTGGAGCGATCGTCTCATATTACAAGTGATAAATTCCATACGTTGGATCCTATTAAGGAAGACTCAACCATCTCGAGCTACACATCGCATGGTAAGCTAATATGGGAAGGGACGAAATGGACATGCTCTTATTGCATTTGGAAAGCAAGGAACAATAACGTTTTTAACAAGAAGTTATGGAGTCCTTCAAACATACTATCGGAGGTGCAATGACTAAGTTTTGAATGGATCTCCCGACGCTACAAGAAGAAGAATCTTGAATGGCATCAATGGAACATTAATCCGAGATTTTATGTGGAGGCTCTAGACAACCGGATGGGAATTGGTTAACTTGCTTCCTTTTCTGATTTAGAATAGTTGTAGTGTTATGCATGTAATTATAGTAAAGGTAGCGGTAAACACAATATTGTATAGATCGTGGTCATAGCAAAACTTGTTTCGTTGATTTATATATATATATATATATATATATATATATATATATATATATATATATATATATATATATATATATATATATATATATATATATATATATATATCTTTGCTTTTAAAAAAAAAAGATCTAACATAACTAAATTTAGGTTTATGTGTTGCTAATTGAATAATTTTATTTTCAGCAAGTATAAAGGGTTGGACTGTTGGAGTTATTTATCCTTTTTTTAGAATATTGGGAAATATAGATTTAACTATTGAGATTTAACATATCTCACGGGCCCGTTGTGACGTAACGGTGCCCCGATCTTTTCTTCAATTACTTGAATTGCCATTGCAATAGCCTAACCATGTTTTTCCTTTGTTTACAAGAGAATTACAAATTAAAATTATAAAGTGATTTGATGTTTGCTTTTTAATACAGTAATGTTTATGTTTTCTCTAACTTTTATTTAACGATTTTCTAAATTAACTTCAACGATATTTCGAAGCTTCTTAGATTACTCTCCTACAAAGAGTGAAAAATGAAAACAAATTAAACTGGGAATTTAGCGTTACGTTAGTGTTTTAAAAAGACTAAAGAAATACTAACATAAATGTTAAATCACGAATTCACGATCAACTTCTTGTGTGTTTATATGAATTTTCCTAACATTAATTATTTCTTTATGATTTTTCACATGAATTTGATGAAACATTTACTAGAGGTTTATTTTTGTTAAAGTTGTTAAATAAACTCTATCTTTTAGGAGCACATGGAGTTGGGTTCTATTTTTCGCCATTTGTCATCTAAAATGCTAATAAGATCATGTTTGTTTTTGACTTAATTGTATGAAACTTAATTTAAAAATCGTGAAAAAGTGTTTGTTTTTAACTTATTAAATAAGAATCGTCTTAATAAAAACTGAATTAAGTGTAAATTTTCATTTACGTTCTTACTATTTAATAACTGCTCTTATAACTGCTCACATGTAGGGTTAGTTTATTAATTTTAATTATTCATACAATTTTTCAGCACATAAAACAAACACTAATTATTTATTCATCACTTATTCCTTACTGACATCATATATCCGTTCAGATTCAGGATTTAATTTAAAATTTAAATAAATAATAATAAAAGAATAGCTTAAATAAGCTAGCAGTGAAAGTGTGAAACACACGTTACAAGTGGCAGATTCGAAATAAACCACAATTTTCAAGGGTACTACATTTGGGAAAATTGATGATTGATTGATTGATGATCAATTTATTATTTTTTATTTTTGAAAAACCAAAAATTTTATTAAATAAAACAAACCAAGAAATTTGGCCCGAGAAAATTTGTACAGAATGGGCAAGCCCACCTCCAAGATTATACAACTATAAACTTGACACGAACCTATTGATGCATACTACTAAATTTGGCTAGTCCTAGCGACACAAAAACATAATGCCCACATTGCAAACCAAAAAACAAAAAACGGAATATATGAGACCAAAAGCACACAATAACAGTATCACGACTCAAGTGGTTTGATCATACCTCCTATAGACAGGATCTTGGTTCCGATATCCATATCGTCCATTATATCTTTTTGTTCTTCATTTTCCTCGCGATCCATTCATAACTTTTAATTTGGATTTCGTTGAGCGCCACATGACCATTCCACGATTTATTTTTAAACAGCTTAGAGTTTATATATTCTTCCAAATTAAATAACCACATGTCCACTCAACGACTTGCCAAATTTTACTCTCTGAGGGCGAGAGCTTTTGGTTGAGTTTTCCCATGAAAGCGTCACTAATGCATAAATTTGTGACATTATTTACGCCCCACCATTTGAAAACATTTTCCCAAACCTCGAAAGCATGCTTGCATAATATTAAACTATGTTCAACCGATTCCACATCGTCATCGCATAACGGACAACGGGTGGAATGGAGATCAACACCACTTTTATCTACTCTAATCTTGCCGGTAGTCGTCGAAGTTTTGCTCTCCACGCGAAGATTTCAACTTTTTTTGGTACCAAATTATTCCTTAATGATTCCGGTTGCACAGTTTAGTTCACAAGCCTTGCCTCCTCAATTGATTTTGCAAGTATCTTTGTATTGAAATTCCCGCTACTCGATAAATTCCACTTCTAGCGATCATTTGTACGTGCTTTAAGCTCGAAATTTTCCAGCAAGCTAATCAACTGTTCGAAATCTGCTGCTCTTCTCAATGTACTTCTGAACCACTTCCGGTATGATTTAAACTCGGTCCCCACTCCATGCGATTGTGTCACTAATTCTGCAATTGTTTTCATATTCAAGTCTCCACAATCTATAGAATTTCTCTTTTAATTTGAAATCTTCAAGTCATATATCATTTCAAAAGGGCGTAATATTTTAATATTTAGACATGTATATTTTCATTATATATTCTAAATAAATAATCACCAAGTTTCATAGAAAAAACTAGTACTTTCTAACTTGAAAATGTATTATTCTTTCTATATTAAAAATTTATTAAATTAATGACCACCCTTATTTTCATTAGCATTTTTCATTAATTTATAGTTAACGGTAAAATAGGGTAGACAAGAAAATAAAGTGTGTATATTTATTAAATTTTGCATTACGTTCATTTACCATCTAATTAAATTAAATTTGTATCCTCCTGAAAGAAAACAAAACAAATTAAGATCCATTATCCCTCTTCAACCCCACAATCAACCCTCATTAGGTGTGCTTTCCTTCAATCTCTTTTGTAATTTCAACCAATTCTTGTTTTTTTGATGATTTGCTTTTAAGAATCTGATTAAGGTTGTTAGGCGATATATGAAATGGGGATGATGATATTAATTGCCTTACCAAATACATGCATCATAACTGCTTAAAATAGAATGATAAATCTTTTTCTTATTGTTTGATAATTCTAATTGTTTTTGGAATGCAACATTAGGGCTTTTTTTGGTTGAAGGGGCACAAATTAATTCAATTCAAGTTCTGCTGTCCGTTGATGATAAGAAGGTAATTATATTTTTATGTTTTTAGTTTTTCTGTTGAATAATTTCTAATATTATTGCTCAAAATTTATGCCTTTCTTTTAAAACCAAATATTGTAAATGTGGAATTCTGTTTATCTGAGTTAAATAATTAAAATTGAAATTGAAATAGAGATGTAAAAATAGGTAATGGAAGTAAACGGGAAAAATGCAACCTTTTTTTGTCAATTTCTACTGTATGATTTAACATTAGAGTTTGATGTACTGTACAATATAGAGCATGTTTGAATATCCATGTGAGCTGCATATATAAATGTATACTATTAATATTTAATACGGAGTAATTAAATTCCGTTTATATTTACGATGAAAGATGAAAGGAATTGTGATTCGGTTGACTATGTATGTCGTATACTGAAATCCAGAAATAGAAGTAATCGAATGAATTTCCGTTACATCTTTGTGACATTTTTGTCTACTTTTGTATGGAGTTTTTGAGTTGTTTCACATGGTTCAGGATTTACTTGCACCTTATCATTCAAAATGAGGCAACGGAACATTTTTTATACCGGTCCAGTGATGGATACCGAATTAGAACATGCTCATCTTCAACCCCAACATTGTTTAATTCCTTACGGACCTTTACCTTCGGGATTCACGTTCATATCAACTCCATCCGGGCCTACAGTAGTTCCATTAGGGACTCATAATCAGTTACCGTCTCCTACACATCATGTCGTTCGTGGACCCCACTGTGAATTTAAAGAAAAGATAACCGAATGTTTTCATATCAACTATCAGTTTTCCTACCCTGCACCTGGCTCAAGTCCTTTTGTAATCACCGAGTACAGAGGGTTTGATATTTTTCCGGCGGTCATGGGACCTGTGCACCACAGAGTGTCGAGGAACTGTATCGCTGGTCCTATTGATCTCACCCCCGGCTTACAGGTCATCCCAATGAGCCATGTGGGTCAACATGTTCAAGTAGTACCTGGCCCTTGGTTAGACCAGCAGTTTTGTGCCAATGCTCCTGGAATACCTTATATGCAAGGTAAATAATTATTAGATTAGTTAAATATATTTCCACTATGAGTTAGAACTTTGGGGGTACCCTTCATATGCGTAACTCGGGGTGTTTTTGATAAAACTGAATGATTAAGTACTTAAAAGTTCATAATCTGATTGATTCAAAGGTTATGAATTCAGGTTCTTAATGACAATAACCTGTTTGATAAGCATTTTGAATGAACAATGTGAATGGTGTAAAGTTACATTATTAACCTTTTACATGAATAAAAAACAATATAGTTGTTGTTCTTGATACAACTTAAAGACGATATTGCATAGAATTTAGGTGCTTAATGGTTAAAAGTGTATTTAAACTCTGAATGGTTCAACACCGAATTCTGAACCATATGCGCTTTTGAACCAGATTATAACCCTAAACCATTCAGGACCATATGTCATTCGGAGGTCAGAAACAAACATGTTGAATGTTGAATGTTGAAAGTTGAACCATTCTAAGTTAGTCTGAACATTTTATGTGGACTATTTATTGTTTCGGTTATCAATCTATGGAAATTTGCATGTCGTTTGAATATATATATATATATATATATATATATATATATATATATATATATATATATATATATATATATATATATATATATATATATATATATATATATATATTCATATTACCTAAATCTTAATAATGAAAGTCATCCGTTCATTTTAATTTTAGGATATTCAAATGGAAATCCTATCGCTTTTTTGCATCACCCACCGCCACAAATGGCACCACTGCCACATATACCTAGGTTTATGCGACCCGTACAACAAATGGATGTTAGGGTTTACCAGCCTCATGGTCAACAACTTATGTTAGAGTCAACTTCAAGGCTGCGTGGTCTTCCTCATTTAAGAGTTCTCCCTGAAGATGTATTTATTATACTTTTTCTATATTTTCAAAATCTTAATCATATGTATGATGATGTGTGCTTTTCCATATGTAGGGAGTTGCAATGTTTGATTTTGGTAATTATTATAGACATAGATTCGATACTCACAGGGATATGCGGTTGGATATTGATCACATGTCTTATGAGGCAAGTCTTTAATAATACTTGACATTTATTTCCTTTTTAGTCGATTTTGGAAAATGACATTAAAAGATTATCGATCGTTTTTTCCGTTCTGTACAGGAGCTACTTGCATTAGGCGAACAAATTGGTAATGCCGGCTCGGGTTTAGCTGATGATTTCATTATAGGTCATCTGAAATCAAGAACGTTCACATCTTGTCAACCAGACGGCTTGTTGTCTGCTGATCCGGGACTTAATAATATGTGCACAGAGCTGATGATTTCATTATAGGTCATCTGAAATCAAGAACGTTCACATCTTGTCAACCAGACGGCTTGTTGTCTGCTGATCCGGGACTTAATAATATGTGCACAATCTGTCAGGCATGTCCTTTTCTTTTCTTTTTCATTTTTTTTTAAATCTAAAAAAAATGAAAAATGGGGTTTGCAGATGGACTACAATGATGAAGAAAAGATTGGTATGTTGGATTGCAGCCATGAGTACCATGTAGACTGCATACAAAAGTGGCTAGTAGAGAAAAACAGTTGCCCTGTTTGTAAATCCACCGGGCTCGCTACACAAAGATACGAAGCGAGCCTTAATTAAATACTAAGTCATGTTCACAAAAACTGCAAAATATATGGTAAATATTAAAAGTTGATAGACTGGTGATGTTTTTGAATATATAATCTATACACCAGGTTTTTGTTTTCTTTCTTTTGTACTTGTTGTTTTATAAGATACAAGTGTCACTAACTGTATTAAACACTTGTTTTTGTTGTCATTAACATCTCGTGTGGTCTGGAAACATTTTGTACATACCTTTTTCGTGTTGTATTAGTGTATGAACTTCTGGTTTTGCAATGTCAATACTAGGGCTTGAACATTACTGGAGATACACACAAATTCAATTCAAGCAGCTCAACACTATCTGCTCAAGCCAACAAACAAAGAAATCACCTTATTCCAGTCACTGTATATATTTAATTATTAATATCTGTACAGGGTCAATGATAGTCAACATAGCAATAGTCAAAGTTAGTTATTTAGTTGTTAGATCTGTTTGTGTAGTATATATAACTTGTGATTACATTTTTACTAGTAACGAATTCAGTTTCAATCAATGAAATTCTGTTGAATTCTGTTTACTCTTATGGTATCAGAGCTTAAGCTCAACTAATTCCGGCGAAGCTCCGGTCATCTTCTCCGACCAGCTGCCGTTAATCCACCAGCTATACTGCTCAATTTCACACTCTTTTTCACTCGATTACATCACAAATTCAATTATGATCAATCATTCATCATCATAAACGCAATTTCAACTTCAATTTTATCAGATCAACTAATTCAGACTAATTCAGATCTTCTGCAAATGTCGATCAGCGTATCATCAATTGAAGAAGACCTCAATTCACCTAATCATCCACTCTACCTCCATCAAAACGATCATCCAGACCTTATTCTCATCTCGAAGAAGCTAACTGGCTCGGACAACTACAGTTCATGGAAGAGATCGATCATGATTGCATTGAATGCCAAGAACAAACTGAAAATTGTTACAGGAGAGCTAACTGAACCAACAACATGCTCGAATATAAAAGCACTTTGGGAGAGGACAAATGATATGGTCATCTCATGAATCCTCAACACAATTACGTAATTCATTGAAATTTGTGAACAATGCAGCAAAATTGTGGAAAGAACTGCAGGAACACTATGCTCAAATTGATGGACACAGGATCTATCAGCTTACAAATGAAATCACTCAATTGAAGCAAGAAAACAACACGGTTGAGATCTACTACCAGAAATTGAAGGGATATTGGGATGAAATGGATGCATTGGAGGCTCCTTACACCTGCACCTGTACTTGCAGTTGTGAAAATGGAAAGACTAATGGTGAGAGAGATCAAAGAAAACGTCTAATTCAATTTCTCATGGGATTGGATGAGTGCTATTCAAACATAAGGGGACAAATTCTTCTTATACAGCCAATGCCTACCATTGCTAAAGCCTATGGCATGATTAGGCAAGAGGAAAAGCAGAAGGAACACCACACTATCAAAGTGGCCAACTCAACTGCACTTGATATGCAGTCATACAATAAGAACAACTCTAATCAATCAAAGTGGAATGTGTCAAAGAATAGGACTTATGAAAGGAAAGTACCATTCAAGAAAGGTGTTTTCTGTGACAACTGTGGCCTTGAAGGGCATGTGAAAGATGAATGTTACAAGATTTTTGGTTATCCAGTGGGACACCCCTTACATGATAAATTTAAAAATGCACCTAAATCCAACACTCCTCTAGCTAACTCAACAGATCAAACTCCATCAAATTCTGCTCATTCCAATCTAAAAGACAACACCAACACCACCATAGAATCAATTCAAATCCCAAGCACATCCACAAGAAGAACATCAACCAGAGTTCCTATTATTCCCAACAAATTCAAAGATTATCATCATTCTCTTCATAAACCTACCATCAACTCCATCTCCAAATTTCATCACTCCAAATATATCAATTATCACAACATGACTTCCTCCACCACTAGACACTTAATCAACTCCATTAACAGTTTAGTGGAACCACATACATATAATCAAGCATCCAAAAATGTTAAATGGGTAGAGGCAATAAATAAAGAACTACAAGCACTTGAAGCCAATAACACATGGACCATTACACCTCTACCACCAAACAAGATCATTGTGGGAAACAAGTGGGTTTACAAGATCAAACTTAAGGCAGATGGCACTATAGAAAGGTACAAAGCAAGACTAGTAGCAAAAGGATATACACAAGGTACATATTACAAAGAAACCTTTTCTCTTGTGGCCAAAATGGTCACTGTCAGGACTCTATTAGCAGTAGCAGTTCATCCAGACTGGCCAATTGAACAATTAAATGTGAATAATGCATTTCTACATGGTGATCTTTATGAGGAGGTCTATATGTCTATTCCACAGGGATACAACAGATAACTTCCACTAAACTCAGTCTGCAAGCTCAACAAATCTCTCTATGGATTAAAACAAGCAAACAGACAGTGGTTCACAAAGCTCACTACTTTTCTTTTGGGACATGGTTTCAAACAAAGTTATGCAGACACATCTCTCCTCACATATAATAGAGACACCAACTTCATGGCTTTAGTCATTTATGTTGATGACCTGTTACTAACTGGAAACAATCCCACTCTCATTGCATATGTGAAAAGTCATCTACATAACAAGTTCATCATTAAGGATTTGGGTCATAGTAAACTATTACTTGGGCATAGAATTTCTTAGAAACAAAGATGGAATCACAATGACCCAAAGGAAATATGCTTTTGAGTTGTTACACACAGCAGGTATTCTAGATGAAAAGCCATCAAATGTTTCCATTGATCCCAATATTAAACTCACCAATGAAGAGGGACAACTTATGGATGATCCAACTATGTACACAACATTAGTAGGCAAGCTCATCTATCTCACAATTACCAGGCCAGATCTTTCCTTTGCTGCACAGATACTCAATCAATTCAGCCAAAACCCAAGAACTAAACATTTGCAGGCTCTCTTCAACGTTCTCAAATACATCAAATTATGTCCATGTCCAGCTCAGGGTCTACATTTTCCTTCAAATACTACTCTCCAGCCACAAGCATATTGTGATAGTGATTGGGGTAATTATACCATCACAAGAAGGTCTATCACTGGCTATTGTGTCTTCTTGGGTTCCTGTTTCATTTCCTGGCAATCCAAGAAATAGAATGTAGTCTCAAGATTTTCAACAGAAGCAGAATACAAGGCATTAGCAGATTGCACTTGTGAGATCACATGATTACAAAGTTTATTACATGATCTACAAGTCAAAGTTCAACTTCCAATACCCATACTGTGTGACAATGAATCTACAATCACCTTAGCCTCCAATCCAGTTCAACATGCCAGGACCAAACATATTGAGATCGATTGTCATTTTGTAAGGGATAAAATCAAGGCTGGACAAATACAAACACTTTTTATTACTTCTTCTTCTCAAGCTGTAGATATGTTGACCAAACCTTTAAGACTCTTTTTAATGGTGATGGGGGTGAGGGAGTGATGGGGGTTTTTGTGGGGTATAGTGCTGATGTGGCAAAGGTGATGGAGGTGATGGGTTGATGGAGTTTGTAATGGTAGGCGTGATGAGGGTGCGATTGTGACGACCCGACAAAATCGCCATTGACGGCACCGTCAACTTAGGTCCTGTTATGTGGTCATAGTCCCTAAATGAGATGCGTTTGACCAAAATTATGTCGCATTCATTTGAAACGTGTATGACTTGCAAAGTTTTAAGTTTGCAAACAATTCGATAACGAGTTTAAGTTTACAAAAGTTAACAAGTAATATTGAAATAACTTGCGACATAATATAAGTTGAAAATCATGAATGCTATCAATAGCGTATGCACGTAAACATTAAGTTTGAATCCAAAGGTGCTATCACTAGCGTAAGCATGTATGCTTGACCCCAAGCAAGTAATCAAAGTGTGCGGAAGTATGTATCAAGTAGCCAAGTATGAACCTGAGAAACATATAGAAAAATGTCAATAAAAAATGCTGGTGAAATCATAGGTGTATTTGTAAACGTTGTTTTTGAACCACAAGATTTTGTATGAGTTGATTATCCAAATCGTTTGCATTCCAAAGTTGTTGTACGTTCGCGAGCACCCAATTATCAAGACTTAACTATTATACGAACCTCGTTATCATAGTGTTAGAACCTAAACTATACCCGAAAATATATTTCATCCGCTAACGGTAGCGAACCGTTTTAATGAGGGCGCGTCAAGCCCGTATGGATCCACACAACATAAGTTCACGTTTACACCCTATAAGTTTAAATAATGATAATTGAATTGAGGCTTTTTATTCTAACTCGCATGTGTAATGTTTGTTTTCGTACTTGTGTTCAAAGCATAAAAGTATAATATGTATATGTTTCTCATCCCATGATTTAAAGAGTAAAATTTGTTGAAAAGGTGGGACTATGATCTCACCTTGAGTGCACGAATATAAAGGTACTTCACAAAGTAAACGTGTGCATGAAAGTTGTTTAGTCTTGACCTAAACAAGTAAGTTGTATCAATACCGGGTAAGACACAAGGTCGGTCGAAATGTGTTCAATTAGTCCTATGGCTCGTTACGACTCGATTATATAGTATGTGAATCACGTTGTCAAATTTCATGCAAGATATAAGTATAAACAGAAGGTTATAACGATTAACCAAAGGATTGGTTTGGTTTGAATAAAAGTCAACTTTGGTCAAGTCAAAGTCAACGAAAAAGTCAACACGTTCGGGTCGGGTCTCGGACAATTTTTCTGAGTTTCATAATCATATATGAGCATGTTAGAACAAGTTTCATGTTAATCGGAGGTGCGTAGCATAGTTAGAATTAAACGTGAAATCGCGAAATTGGAAAGCCCCCTTTCCAGGCATATGCCGCGCCGCGCCAAGGTTGGCCGCGCCGCGGCAAAGCACTTTGTCTGATTCCTGGGCTGTTTCAAGTGTACAAGTCTCGAACCAAACTTCATTTTAACACAACTAATGAACCGTAAACACTCAAAATGCATACCATACATCGTTGGAATGGTAATTTAACAAGGAATACAACTAAGAACCTATCATCAAACAAAACTAACATTTATAACAAATAAATCCTCGTCGAATGATCTTTATTTAACGTTTCAAGCTCATAAATGCAAATGGTGATTCGGGAACTTAACCCATACATATAATATGCTGTTTCGTAGGTAATCATACATACAACATAACTAAACATTTACCAACAATGCTAATTATCATTTAAGACCTCAAATGTTCATATCAAATCTATCAAACCCTAACCAAGAATCACAAAATCAATAATCATGTTAATGTGAGGTTTTCATGTCATCCAACATACCAAAACGAAGCTAATGATGCAAGTAAAACATTAAACACAAAGTCATTAACATCTAACAACATTTCAATTACTCAAATCAAGAATTTAACAAACTCATTTCAAGTGTTCATGCTAGTTACACCAAAATAACAAGATCGAGCATACAAATTACGTTTTCATGTTAGACTTGAGCCATAGACACTAGCTAACACATTTATTAGTCAAGAACATCAAGAACAAGAAATCTAGTGTTTCAGAAAAGTTACCCAAAAGAGATGAAATTGGTATCATGTTGTAGAGGAAGATGCAAGGATTCCAAATATGCAATTTGTTTTAATGTAAGCTTGCTAGGTTGAATTTAGATGATGAATCTTTGATTGTATGAGTTGAGAGCATAAATGGAAGTAAAAAGAAAATGGGGAGGTGAAATGAGTGGTGAGGAGGAGGGATTGTCTAGTTGACCTAGTCAACTAGTTTGGTCCCTTGGCAATTTTAGTCCCTCGAGTTTAAAAGCGGGTGCGTGAATTAACCGAACGAAATATTTTAAATACGCTAGGGTAACGAGAGATGTTATAATTAAATAACGGGAATATTAAAAACGCTAATTAACGGAAGATACGAATTTAGATAACGAAAGATATTATCTATAAAAAAAACGAGCGTTAAAATAATTTAACGGAAAAGGCGGGTTATTACATTACCTACACCTTAAAATCAATTTTGTCCCGAAATTTAGTTGGAAGTAGTAGTCGTTGTTTCTTCCTCGAGACTTTGCGTTGCCAATTCTACGAATAAATGAGGGTACTTCCTTCTCATTTGATCTTGGCATTCCAACGAACTTTGACGATCGGGATTTTACTTTATTCTTAAGGATTGGTTTCACGATTCATAATTTCAACTGGTTTTCCCATGAAGTGGAGTTTGTCATCGATAGTAAGCTCATCGAAAAGGGATAACAAGTTCTTGTTCGGCAAGACACTTCTTCACGTTTGATACATGGAATGTGGGATGAACGGGACTCAATTGAGTCAGAAGGTCTAAACGGTAAGCAACAGGTTCAATACGCTCCAAGATTTCAAAAGGATCAATATTTCGCGGATTTAGCTTTCTACGTTTCCC
Source organism: Rutidosis leptorrhynchoides (assembly GCF_046630445.1). NCBI lineage: Eukaryota > Viridiplantae > Streptophyta > Magnoliopsida > Asterales > Asteraceae > Rutidosis > Rutidosis leptorrhynchoides. Next base: position 17,331,481 of record NC_092338.1, read on the forward strand.
GAAATGGATTACACCTTTTCAAGGTGCGACTATTAACATTACGCGGTCATTCACTTGGAATTCGAGGGGTTTACATCTAACATCGGCATAGCTCTTTTGGCGACTACGGGCAGTCTTGAGCCTTTCTTGGATTTGAACAATCTTAACGGTTATTTCATGAATGAGTGTGGGTCCGGTAATTTGCTAGTCGCCTACTTCGGCCCAACAATTAGGAGAACGACATTCGCGGCCATATAAAGCTTCAAAAGGTGCGACGTTAATACTCGAGTGATAACTATTGTAGTAAGAGAATTTGGCTAATGGCAATTACTTTTTCCAAGTACATTTGAAGTCGATAACTCAACTCGTATTATGGCTTCCAAGGTTTGAATAGTACGTTTGCTTTGTCCGTTGGTTTGTGGGTGATACGCGATACTTATATCTAATCTGTTCTTAAAGTTTCTTGTAAGGTACCCCAAAATCTAGAAGTGAAACGAGCATCTCGATTCGAGATAATTGACAATGGCACACCGTGTTGGAATAGAATTCCTTCAATGTATAGTTGTGCAAGTTTTTCTCATTTTGTCGATTTCTGAAAATGTTTGATAAGATTATTCCCCCTCGTGGTGTATACTGGTATAGTGTGTGGAGTCTCTCTTCATTGAGAGATCGGATGCTGAGATTTCCTTATACGAAAGTATGAGCGTAATGGTAGGAGGAGTTTTCATTTTGAATTAGCCACATCACGCATCTTGTGGTCAAAAGTTGAGACTTTGATGGAAACAAGATAGTACACGTAGTTATATGTTTCGGAGTTGAGTAGTAGCTAGCCATTTATCAGAAGCATAAGGACGATAAGTCAATGAAGAAAGATGTATCCTTGGATTGTGTTGTCAATATTCTCGGAGTTTTCAGATGGTAGCAAAGAAAATGACAGAGTCATGTAGCATGGTACGTGGTGATGAGAAAGTTGATCGAGCCCATAATTAGGTATCCAATTTCTTCAGGCAAAAAAATTAACGAATTTCAGTGTCTTTGATTTCGAGTCGAGAGAGGAGGCCTTTCAGGTGTTCACTTAGAAGTATTTTCATATTTGAGCTCCATTTTGTGCTACACGAATTTGGCTAGCGAGGTTAGTGTGGATAATCACGTTTAAGGTTCGGGCACGGAGAGGTTTAATTCTTTTCTTCCAGTTAAAGGCACCGGCTACAACATTTGCCTCACCCGGATGGTAACGAAGTTCACAATCATAATCATTCAATGTTTCATTCCACCATCGTTGTCTCATGTTGAGTTGTTTTTGATCAAAAATGTGTTGGAGGCTTTTGTGGTCGGTGAGAATGATACTTTTGATTCCATAAGATAGTGTCTCCACATTTTAAGTGCAAAGACAACGGTTCTTAATTCAAGATCGTGTGTCGTGTAGTTTTGTTCGTAAATTTCAATTGTCGGGAAACGTAAGTGATAACTTTCTTCGTTGTATTAACACACACTTAAAACCTTGTTTGGAGGTGTCACAATATGCAACAAAATCATCAGTGCCTTCAGAAAGAGATAAGATAGGTACGGTCGTTAACTTCCTCTTTAAGATTTGAAATGTCGACTCTTGTTCGGCGAACCAAACGAATTTCTTTTCTTCGTGAGTTAACGAGGTTAAATGACGAGCAATACGGAAAAATTTTGAAAATGAATCTTCGGTAATAACTGGCGAGACCAAAAATTTGACGAATATGAGTCGGAGTCGTGGGGGTTTCCCAATTACGTATGGCTTCGATTTTTTGCGAGATCGACTTAATACTTTGAGCACTAACAACATGGCCTAGAAATTGGACTTCGTTTAACCAAAAATTCACACTTGAAAAACTTGGCATAGAGTTCTTCTTTTCTCAAGAGTTCGAGCATGAGTCGGAGGTGTTGTTCATGTTCTTTTTCGCTTTTTGAATAGATTAAGATATTATCTATGAATACGATAACGAATCTATCTAGATAAGGCTTGCATACGCGATCCATAAGATCCATGAATACGATCGTGACATTAGTTAAACTGAACGGCACTACAAGAAATTCATAACTACCGTAGCGAGTTCGGAAAACGGTTTTGGAGATATCTTCTCCCTTAACCCTCAATTGATGATAACCGAAATGGAGGTCGATTTTAAAATATACACGAGTGCCTTGAAATTGATCAAGAGGTTATCGATACGGGGAAGAGGATATCGGGTCTTAACCGGTAATTTATTTAGTTCACGATAATCGATGCACATTCGTAGGGATCCATTTTTCTTCTTAACGAATATGATTGGAGCTCCCTATGATGGATGGCTAGGTCGGATAAAACCACGGTCAGGTAGTTCTTGGAGTTGACTTTGTAATTCTTAAATTTTGGATGGAGCGAGTCTATATGGTGCAGGTGCTACGGGTGCGGCTCCTGGAATAAGATCGATTTGGAATTCAACCGGTCGATGAGGTGGAAGACTCAGAAATTCTTCGGAAAATACATTGGAAAAGTCACTAACAATTGGCACATCATCGATATGCTTCTAATCGGTCTCGACTTTCTTAACGTGGGCTAGGATCATAAAATAATCCATACAAAGGTATTCTTCAACGTTGAGGCACGAAATGAGGTTGAGCCCGGTACAACTCTTTTTGCTACAAACTATCAAGGGTTCACCGTCCTCGATAGGGATACGAATGGTTTTGAGATCACAAGAAATGTTGGATTTTGTCTTGGCTAACCAATCCATACCAAATTACATCGAAGTTTTCTAGGTCTAGAGGTATTAGATAGATTTTGAATTCTTTACCCACCATCATTTTGAGCCATTGGAACTTTGGTATGACTTACCGTAATATAACCAGGTCGATCAAGTGTCATTATATTTCGCTAATTCATACCTCCATTCCAACGCCTCTCCATATGGTTAAGTTTGTGTAATCATGAAGATTGCAAATGAATAATGTCACACCCCCAAATAGGGCCCGGGGTATTTGTGACTAATTATATCAAATCAAAGTTGTATAAACGAGAACGACTCTATATGAGACGTTTTATTGAGTTTTGCAGCGGAAGATAAATAGATTACATTGTATTTAGAGCATTAAATGTCTTTAATTGATATGATATGTAATGAAGACTCCAAGCATAGCAAGCAATCATCATAAAAGCAGCAGATATACAGCGGAAGCAATATTTAAGTACCTGAGAATAAACATGCTTTAAAAAGTCAACACTAGGTTGAGTGAGTTCATAGGTTTGTCATGGATAATGATTTCAGTAGTAGATCACAAGATTTAATAAAAAACGATATATCATGTATATCAAAAGTATGCCATGAGCGTATAATATAAAAACTAAACGATTTTACCCCGAGACAATACATACGTAATTGTCGAGATCATTATTATACCACCAATTGACCTGAGGTCAACAGTGCGGGACGTTACTCCCAATAGCACTATCTATAATAATTCCGTTTGCCTCTTCATTATCTAGCAATTAATGATATTACAAAGCAGGGTTTTGCATGTTTCATATGAGCACAATAACATGTTACATATCAACACAATAAAAGTACTCATGTTGGTCGCATAATAGTTTGCACTTGTGTCTATCCGTTATAAAAATATTGTATTTATTCTCAGCCCAAAAATATATAAAAAGGGAGCAGATGAACTCACGATACGATACGATAGTTTGTAGTAAATATGTGTATGATGGTACTGAACAAGTGCAGAGTTGTCCTCGGATTCACGAACCTATATCAAGTATATATATTAACACATATACTCGTAATCGAATAAGTTTATATTATTAATGATATAGTTATTATATTTAATAATTTATAGATTTCATTAACAACTTAATATATTTATTTTATATACCTTGTATAAATAATCAATGTTTAAAATATTAATATAGTTTTGTTATATATGTTAAATATATTTTTATATAACTTGGTAAAATAATATTGATAAATGATAAGTCGTATTATCTTTGTAATAATAATAATAATAATATAATATTAGTAGTTATAATAATAATGATAACAGTTTTTAATAAAAATGAAAAGTTTAATAATAATAATAATCAAAATTATATTTTTTGGTAACAATACTTAATAATGATAATCATATTAATACTAATTAATAATATTACTTATAATATTATTAATGATAATAATGATAGTATTAATTATAAATAGATCAATAATACTAATATTATAAAATGATACCAATACTAATATTAATGAAAATAATAATAACTTTTATTATTTTTCATAATAATAATAATCTTAATCATAATAATAATAATAATAATAATAATAATGATACATATTTTAGTAATAATAGTAATTATAATACTTAATACTTAATAATAATAATAATAATAATAATAATAATAATAATAATAATAATAATAATAATAATAATAATAATAATAATAATAATAATAATAATAATAATAATAATAAGAGACTACCTTCAAAAATTTCTCCAAAAAGAATGACCCAACCTAGAATCAAACTCGAGACCTCTCGAATAACACAAACACCCTCTACCATCCTTCTATCTCAATATTTCTGTTTTATTTAGTGTTTTATTTTCTTTTAATCCGTTTTATATTTCCATCATCTACTACACAAATCCAAATCGACCGAAGCTCTAATCAACCAACACATCCATTTAACATTGGGTTTTTAGATTTCTTATTGACACAGGAACAACTAGTAGTTGATTAATTTAGTTAAAACAGAAAAAAATAAAAAAATATAGCTGAAACAGAAAATAAATAACGTTTATGAACTTGAAATCAATTTCGAGTTTTTAGAACATTTTGGGTCACGACTTCTACATAAAAAAGATGTTAAATCATTATTAGAAACTTTTTGTACCCTTAATTTAACTTGAAACATCAATACGAATTCGAATTTTACGATGAACAAAATCTTTGACCTTTTTAAATACGAACTTTGACTCCAAAATTCGAATTCGATAGGATGAATTGGAATCCAGGATTTTGTAGATAATTTGAGTAAAAGAATCCTAACAACACTGCATTTCTAGTTTTTAAAATGGATTTCAAATTCGTGTTTTTGAAAGAAAAAAAAATGAGCAAGAACAGGGGTATACCTATGTTCTTCCCCTTTTCTGTTTAAATTAAATCAATTATCGACTGTAATGGTTTTAATTGATAATGATAATGAAGGATGATTCACATACATGATCGATTATATAATGCCAATGTGGGTGTCGACTGGATTCTCGATCAACAGAATTATATAAAAAAATTAAATAAAAGCAGATAAAAAAAATTAATCTGATTATGATGCACGATTTGATTTTTGGTTGTATCTGACTCGATCAATTTTGTTGTATAGCTTGCACGATCAGATAAAAAATTCAAAAGTAGTATTGACCTAAATTAGGTATTAGGTTCGGATTCCTTTTTTTTATAAGTATATTAATAATTAATAAATATAAAACTAATAATAATAATTATTATTATTATATTAATAATAATAATAATACTTTTAATATTATTAATAATGATAATTAATAATAATAATAATAATAATAATAATAAGTATAATAATAATAATAATAATAATAATAATAATAATAATAATAATAATAATAATAATAATAATAATAATGATAACAATATTAATGATATTAATAACACTAACAATCATGATAATATTATTATGTTAATTATATTTGTGATATTAGTAATAATATTTAACATTACTAGTGAAAATAATATTTTATATAATAGTATTATAACAAATTATATTTATCAAGTTTTCTTATAATAATAATATTACTAATACTGATATTAATCTTAACATTAATATTAATAATAATAAAAGTAATAATATAACAACTATATTATCTTGTATATTTTACATATTTAATTATAACAATTAAATCATATTTGAATTTATATTTCAAATTATTATATGTATATATACATTTTTATTTTTAATTATTTGTTCGTGAATCGTCGGAAACAGTCGAAATCATATAAAGATTAAGTTAAATTTTTAGTTGGAAATTTTCGGGTTGTTATAAATAAGGTGCAACGACGTCTTTAACAAGACTCGTATTTAATCAAAAGAGTTAGTGCAATCCCTGAAAATGTGTTTCCCGCGAAAAATGTATAACTGATTGTTCACGTCAAAACGTTCAAAGTCGATTAGTGGCATCCTTAAGTATAAAGAGAGTAATGAATCATGGTAACGAGTAGTACACAACAGTAGTGATAGGTAGTGATTAAGATACTCATCAATAGTAGTGGTAGAAGTAACGAATAGCGATATATAGTGAGAAGTAATAGTGTGAAATTTTCACCACACTGGTAGGTAGTTGAAATGTCTCGTTCTTATTGATTAAAAACGTTCCATATTAATTGATTTCGTTGCGAGGTTTTGACCTCTATATGAGACGTTTTTCAAAGACTGCATTCATTTTAAAACAAACCATAACCTTTATTTCATCAATAAAGGTTTAAAAAGCTTTACGTAGATTATCAAATAATGATAATCTAAAATATCCTGTTTACACACGACCATTACATAATGGTTTACAATACAAATATGTTACAACAAAATAAGTTTCTTGAATGCAGTTTTTACACAATATCATACAAGCATGGACTCCAAATCTCGTCCTTATTTAAGTATGCGACAGCGGAAGCTCTTAATAATCACCTGAGAATAAACATGCTTAAAACGTCAACAAAAATGTTGGTGAGTTATAGGTTTAACCTATATATATCAAATCATAATAATAGACCACAAGATTTCATATTTCAAAACACATCCCATACATAGAGATAAAAATCATTCATATGGTGAACACCTGGTAACCGACATTAACAAGATGCATATATAAGAATCTCCCCATCATTCCGGGACACCCTTCGGATATGATATAAATTTCGAAGTACTAAAGCATCTGGTACTTTGGATGGGGTTTGTTAGGCCCAATAGATCTATCTTTAGGATTCGCGTCAATTAGGGTGTCTGTTCCCTAATTCTTAGATTACCAGACTTAATAAAAAGGGGCATATTCGATTTCGATAATTCAACCATAGAATGTAGTTTCACGTACTTGTGTCTATTTTGTAAATCATTTATAAAACCTGCATGTATTCTCATCCCAAAAATATTAGATTTTAAAAGTGGGACTATAACTCACTTTCACAGATTTTTACTTCGTCGGGAAGTAAGACTTGGCCACTGGTTGATTCACGAACCTATAACAATATATACATATATATCAAAGTATGTTCAAAATATATTTACAACACTTTTAATATATTTTAATGTTTTAAGTTTATTAAGTCAGCTGTCCTCGTTAGTAACCTACAACTAGTTGTCCACAGTTAGATGTACAGAAATAAATCGATAAATATTATCTTGAATCAATCCACGACCCAGTGTATACGTATCTCAGTATTGATCACAACTCAAACTATATATATTTTGGAATCAACCTCAACCCTGTATAGCTAACTCCAACATTCACATATAGAGTGTCTATGGTTGTTCCGAAATATATATAGATGTGTCGACATGATAGGTCGAAACATTGTATACGTGTCTATGGTATATCAAGATTACATAATATACAATACAAGTTGATTAAGTTATGGTTGGAATAGATTTGTTACCAATTTTTACGTAGCTAAAATGAGAAAAATTATCCAATCTTGTTTTACCCATAACTTCTTCATTTTAAATCCGTTTTGAGTGAATCAAATTGCTATGGTTTCATATTGAACTCTATTTTATGAATCTAAACAGAAAAATTATAGGTTTATAGTCGGAAAAATAAGTTACAAGTCGTTTTTGTAAAGGTAGTCATTTCAGTCGAAAGAACGACGTCTAGATGACCATTTTAGAAAACATACTTCCACTTTGAGTTTAACCATAATTTTTGGATATAGTTTCATATTCATAATAAAAATCATTTTCTCAGAATAACAACTTTTAAATCAAAGTTTATCATAGTTTTTAATTAACTAACCCAAAACAGCCCGCGGTGTTACTACGACGGCGTAAATCCGGTTTTACGGTGTTTTTCGTGTTTCCAGGTTTTAAATCATTAAGTTAGCATATCATATAGATATAGAACATGTGTTTAGTTGATTTTAAAAGTCAAGTTAGAAGGATTAACTTTTGTTTGCGAACAAGTTTATAATTAACTAAACTATGTTCTAGTGATTACAAGTTTAAACCTTCGAATAAGATAGCTTTATATGTATGAATTGAATGATGTTATGAACATCATTACTACCTTAAGTTCCTTGGATAAACCTACTGGAAAAGAGAAAAATGGATCTAGCTTCAACGGATCCTTGGATGGCTCGAAGTTCTTGAAGCAGAATCATGACACGAAAACAAGTTCAAGTAAGATCATCACTTGAAATAAGATTGTTATAGTTATAGAAATTGAACCAAAGTTTGATTATGATTATTACCTTGTATTATAATGATAACCTACTGTAAGAAACAAAGATTTCTTGAGGTTGGATGATCACCTTACAAGATTGGAAGTGAGCTAGCAAACTTGAAAGTATTCTTGATTTTATGTAACTAGAACTTGTAGAATATATGAAGAACACTTAGAACTTGAAGATAGAACTTGAGAGAGATCAATTAGATGAAGAAAATTGAAGAATGAAAGTGTTTGTAGGTGTTTTTGGTCATTGGTGTATGGATTAGATATAAAGGATATGTAATTTTGTTTTCATGTAAATAAGTCATGAATGATTACTCATATTTTTGTAATTTTATGAGATATTTCATGCTAGTTTCCAAATGATGGTTCCCACATGTGTTAGGTGACTCACATGGGCTGCTAAGAGTTGATCATTGGAGTGTATATACCAATAGTACATACATCTAAAAGCTGTGTATTGTACGAGTACGAATACGGGTGCATACGAGTAGAATTGTTGATGAAACTGAACGAGGATGTAATTGTAAGCATTTTTGTTAAGTAGAAGTATTTTGATAAGTGTATTGAAGTCTTTCAAAAGTGTATAAATACATATTAAAACACTACATGTATATACATTTTAACTGAGTCGTTAAGTCATCGTTAGTCGTTACATGTAAGTGTTGTTTTGAAACCTTTAGGTTAACGATCTTGTTAAATGTTGTTAACCCAATGTTTATAATATCAAATGAGATTTTAAATTATTATATTATCATGATATTATCATGTATGAATATCTCTTAATATGATATATATATACATTAAATGTCTTTACAACGATAATCGTTACATATATGTCTCGTTTAAAAATCATTAAGTTAGTAGTCTTGTTTTTACATATGTAGTTCATTGTTAATATACTTAATGATATGTTTACTTATCATAGTATCATGTTAACTATATATATATCCATATATATGTCATCATATGGTTTTTACACGTTTTAACGTTCGTGAATCACCGGTCAACTTGGGTTGTTAATTGTCTTTATGAAACATATTTCAATTAATCAAGTCTTAACAAGTTTGATTGCTTAACATGTTGGAAACATTTAATCATGTAAATATCAATCTCAATTAATATATATATACATGGAAAAGTTCGGGTCACTACAGTACCTACCCGTTAAATAAATTTCGTCTCAAAATTTTAAGATGTTGAAGGTGTTGACGAATCTTCTGGAAATAGATGCGGGTATTTCTTCTTCATCTGATCTTCATGCTCCCAGGTGAACTCGGGTCCTCTACGAGCATTCCATCGAACCTTAACAATTGGTATCTTGTTTTGCTTAAGTCTTTTAACCTCACGATCCATTATTTCGACGGGTTCTTCGATGAATTGAAGTTTTTCGTTGATTTGGATTTCATCTAACGGAATAGTGAGATCTTCTTTAGCAAAACATTTCTTCAAATTCGAGACGTGGAAAGTGTTATGTACAGCCGCGAGTTGTTGAGGTAACTCAAGTCGGTAAGCTACTTGTCCGACACGATCAATAATCTTGAATGGTCCAATATACCTTGGATTTAATTTCCCTCGTTTACCAAATCGAACAACGCCTTTCCAAGGTGCAACTTTAAGCATGACCATCTCTCCAATTTCAAATTCTATATCTTTTCTTTTAATGTCAGCGTAGCTCTTTTGTCGACTTTGGGCGGTTTTCAACCGTTGTTGAATTTGGATGATCTTATCGGTAGTTTCTTGTATAATCTCCGGACCCGTAATCTGTCTATCCCCCACTTCACTCCAACAAATCAGAGACCTGCACTTTCTACCATAAAGTACTTCAAACGGCGCCATCTCAATGCTTGAATGGTAGCTGTTGTTGTAGGAAAATTCTGCTAACGGTAGATGTCGATCCCAACTGTTTTCGAAATCAATAACACATGCTCGTAGCATGTCTTCAAGCGTTTGTATCATCCTTTCGCTCTGCCCATCAGTTTGTGGATGATAGGCAGTACTCATGTCTAGACGAGTTCCTAATGCTTGCTGTAATTTCTGCCAGAATCTTGAAATAAATCTGCCATCCCTATCAGAGATAATAGAGATTGGTATTCCATGTCTGGAGACGACTTCCTTCAAATACAGTCGTGCTAACTTCTCTATCTTGTCATCTTCTCTTATTGGCAGGAAATGTGCTGATTTGGTGAGACGATCAACTATTACCCAAATAGTATCAAAACCACTTGCAGTCCTTGGCAATTTAGTGATGAAATCCATGGTAATGTTTTCCCATTTCCATTCCGGGATTTCGGGTTGTTGAAGTAGACCTGATGGTTTCTGATGCTCAGCTTTGACCTTAGAACACGTCAAACATTCTCCTACGTATTTAGCAACATCAGCTTTCATACCCGGCCACCAAAAATGTTTCTTGAGATCCTTGTACATCTTCCCCGTTCCAGGATGTATTGAGTATCTGGTTTTATGAGCTTCTCTAAGTACCATTTCTCTCATATCTCCAAATTTTGGTACCCAAATCCTTTCAGCCCTATACCGGGTTCCGTCTTCCCGAATATTAAGATGCTTCTCCGATCCTTTGGGTATTTCATCCTTTAAATTTCCTTTTTTTAAAACTCCTTGTTGCGCCTCATTTATTTGAGTAGTAAGGTTATTATGAATCATTATATTCATAGATTTTACTCGAATGGGTTCTCTGTCCTTCCTGCTCAAGGCATCGGCTACCACATTTGCCTTCCCCGGGTGGTAACGAATCTCAAAGTCGTAATCATTCAATAATTCAATCCACCTACGCTGCCTCATATTCAGTTGTTTCTGATTAAATATGTGTTGAAGACTTTTGTGGTCGGTATATATAATACTTTTGACCCCATATAAGTAGTGCATCCAAGTCTTTAATGCAAAAACAACCGCGCCTAATTCCAAATCATGCGTCGTATAATTTTGTTCGTGAATCTTCAATTGTCTAGACGCATAAGCAATCACCTTCGTTCGTTGCATTAATACACAACCGAGACCTTGCTTTGATGCGTCACAATAAATCACAAAATCATCATTCCCTTCAGGCAATGACAATATAGGTGCCGTAGTTAGCTTTTTCTTCAATAACTGAAACGCTTTCTCTTGTTCATCATTCCATTCAAATTTCTTCCCTTTATGCGTTAATGCAGTCAAGGGTTTTGCTATTCTGGAAAAGTCTTGGATGAACCTTCTGTAGTAACCAGCTAGTCCTAAAAACTGGCGTATGTGTTTCGGAGTTTTCGGGGTTTCCCACTTTTCAACAGTTTCTATCTTTGCCGGATCCACCTTAATACCTTCTTTGTTCACTATGTGACCGAGGAATTGAACTTCTTCCAACCAAAATGCACACTTTGAAAACTTAGCGTACAATTCTTCCTTCCTCAATACTTCTAACACCTTTCTCAAATGTTCACCGTGTTCTTGGTCATTCTTTGAGTAAATAAGTATGTCATCAATGAAAACAATGACAAACTTGTCAAGGTATGGTCCACACACTCGGTTCATAAGGTCCATGAACACAGCTGGTGCATTAGTTAAACCAAACGGCATGACCATAAACTCGTAATGACCGTAACGTGTTCTGAAAGCAGTCTTTGGAATATCATCTTCTTTCACCCGCATTTGATGATACCCGGAATGTAAGTCAATCTTTGAATAAACAGACGAGCCTTGTAGTTGATCAAATAAGTCGTCGATTCTCGGTAGTGGGTAGCGGTTCTTGATGGTAAGTTTGTTCAACTCTCGGTAGTCGATACACAACCTGAATGTACCATCTTTCTTCTTGACAAACAAAACAGGAGCTCCCCACGGTGATGTGCTTGGTCGAATGAAACCACGCTCTAAAAGTTCTTGTAATTGGCTTTGCAGTTCTTTCATCTCGCTGGGTGCGAGTCTGTAAGGAGCACGAGCTATTGGTGCAGCTCCTGGTACAAGATCTATTTAAAATTCAACGGATCGATGTGGGGGTAATCCCGGTAATTCTTTCGGAAATACATCGGGAAATTCTTTTGCAATGGGAACATCATTGATGCTCTTTTCTTCAGTTTGTACTTTCTCGACGTGTGCTAGAATAGCATAGCAACCTTTTCTTATTAGTTTTTGTGCCTTCAAATTACTAATAAGATGTAGCTTCGTGTTGCCCTTTTCTCCGTACACCATTAAGGGTTTTCCTTTTTCTCGTATAATGCGAATTGCATTTTTGTAACAAACGATCTCTGCTTTCACTTCTTTCAACCAGTCCATACCGATTATCACATCAAAACTCCCTAACTCTACTGGTATCAAATCAATCTTAAATGTTTCGCTAACCAGTTTAATTTCTCGATTCCGACATATATTATCTGCTGAAATTAATTTACCATTTGCTAAGTCGAGTAAAAATTTACTATCCAAAGGCGTCAATGGACAACTTAATTTAGCACAAAAATCTCTACTCATATAGCTTCTATCCGCACCCGAATCAAATAAAACGTAAGCAGATTTATTGTCAATAAGAAACGTACCCGTAACAATCTCCGGGTCTTCCTGTGCCTCTGCCGCATTAATATTGAAAACTCTTCCGCGGCCTTGTCCATTCGTGTTCTCCTGGTTCGGGCAATTTCTAATAATGTGGCTCGGTTTTCCACATTTATAACAAACTACATTGGCATAACTTGCTCCGACACTACTTGCTCCGCCATTACTCGTTCCGACACCATTTGTTCCTTTCGTTCTATTAACCCCTGGTCCGTAGACCTCACACTTCACCGCGCTATGACCATTTCTTTTACACTTGTTGCAAAATTTGGTGCAGAACCCCGAGTGATACTTTTCACACCTTTGGCATAGCTGCTTCTGATTGTTGTTGTTGTTGCGGTTATTATTGTTGTTGGGATGATTGTTGTAGTTGCTGTTGTTGTTGTTTTTGTTGTTGTTGTTGGGCCATTTGTTGTAGTTGCGATTGATGTTGCGATTGTTGGGATAATTGTTGCGATTATTGTTGTAATTGCTGTTGTTGTTGTATTGGTGATTCTTATCACCGTTCTCCTCCCACTTTCTTTTGACTTGCTTTACATTGGCCTCTTCAGCAGTCTGTTCTTTAATTCTTTCTTCAATTTGGTTCACTAGTTTGTGAGTCATTCTACATGCCTGTTGTATGGAGGAGGGCTCGTGTGAACTTATATCTTCTTGGATTCTTTCCGGTAATCCTTTCACAAATGCGTCGATCTTCTCTTCATCATCTTCGAATGCTCCCGGACACAATAGGCACAATTCTGTGAATCGTCTTTCGTACGTGGTAATATCAAATCCTTGGGTTCGTAACCCTCTAAGTTCTGTCTTGAGCTTATTGACCTCAGTTCTGGGACGGTACTTCTCGTTCATCAAGTGATTGAATGCTGACCACAGTAGTGCGTACGCATCGTCTTGTCCCACTTGCTCTAGATAGGTATTCCACCATGTTAATGCAGAACCTGTGAAGGTATGCGTAGCGTACTTCACTTTGTCCTCTTCAGTACACTTACTTATGGCAAACACCGATTCGACCTTCTCGGTCCACCGTTTCAATCCGATCGGTCCTTCGGTTCCATCAAATTCCAAAGGTTTGCAGGCAGTGAATTCTTTGTAGGTGCATCCTACACGATTTCCTGTACTGCTAGATCCAAGGTTATTGTTGGTATGTAGCGCAGCCTGTACTGCGGCTATGTTTGAAGCTAGAAAAGTACGGAATTCCTCTTCATTCATATTCACGGTGTGTCGAGTAGTCGGTGCCATTTCCTTCAAAATAGTCAAATGGAACAAGTTAATCATACAGAATATTAAGAGTAGTTAATAGTATTTCGTAGCATAATATGAACTCATTTATAAAAGCTTTTTCTTCATATTAGCGTTTTATAAGTTTAAATTCGGGTAGTACCTACCCGTTAAGTTCATACTTAGTAGCTAATATATAATTCAACTACTACAATTCTATATGAAAAACTGATTATAATAATATTTCGCGTTCAAACTTTTACACAATATTTTACAAACTTACAATACCGCTTATTTTACATATAGCATGAAATATAGCACACAATAAATTTGATACAAGATGGTTGTGAAGATAATTCTAGCTAGTACACAAGTCGTTCAGCAAAGGCAATAAAGACACGTAATTCATACGTCCAGAAACAAGTCATGCATTCTGGTTTTACTAGGATTACTTCCCATCCTTAGTCTTGTGGAACATAACCGTTATGGCCGTTGATAAGACAACGTGTTGTAACATCGTCAAAGGGACGAGGGTTACGTAATGTCCAACAGTCCCGTAACAATCTAAAAACCTCATTTCTTATCCCAATTACCGACTCCGTCACTTGTGGGAACGTTTTGTTTAATAGTTGTAGCCCGATGTTCTTGTTCTCACTTTGGTGAGAAGCGAACATTACTAATCCGTAAGCATAACATGCTTCTTTATGTTGCATGTTAGCCGCTTTTTCTAAATCACGAAGTCCAATATTCGGATATATTGAGTCAAAATAATTTCTTAACCCATTGCGTAAAATAGCATTTGGGTTCCCCGCAATATATGCGTCAAAGTAAACACATCGTAACTTATGGATTTCCCAATGTGATATCCCCCATCTTTCGAACGAAAGCCTTTTATAAACTAAGGCATTCTTGGAACATTCTTCGAATGTCTTACAAACTGATCTCGCCTTAAATAGTTGTGCCGAAGAATTCTGACCGACTCTAGACAAGATTTCATCAATCATGTCTCCGGGTAGGTCTCTTAAAATATTGGGTTGTCTATCCATTTTGTATTTTTATACTGTAAAATAGACAAGAGTTAGATTCATTAAAAAAAATACTTATTAATACAAGCAATTTTTACATATATCATAAAGCATAAGCACACTATATTACATATATTACACCACACGAATACAACTATCTTATTCCGGCTCGCTTGTTTCTTCTTCTTCGGTTTTGGTTCGTTTTGCCAAGTTTCTAGGGATATATGATGTTCCCCTAATACGAGCCGTCGTTTTCCACATTGGTCTAGAAAAACCTAGTGGTTTAGAGGTTCCCGGGTCATTGTTACAACTTAAGGACTTCGGGGGTTGACGATACATATAAAGTTCATCGGGGTTGGAATTAGATTTCTCTATTTTTATGCCCTTTCCCTTATTATTTTCTTTTGCCTTTTTAAATTCAGTTGGGGTAATTTCTATAACATCATCGGAATTCTCGTCGGAATCCGATTCATCGGAGAATTGGTAATCCTCCCAATATTTTGCTTCCTTGGCGGAAACACCATTGACCATAATTAACCTTGGTCGGTTGGTTGAGGATTTTCTTTTACTTAACCGTTTTATTATTTCCCCCACCGGTTCTATTTCTTCATCCGGTTCCGATTCTTCTTCCGGTTTCGATTCTTCTTCCGGTTCCGACTCTTCTTCCGGTTCCTCTTCGGGAACTTGTGAATCAGTCCACGAATCATTCCAATTTACATTTGACTCTTCATTATTATTAGGTGAGTCAATGGGACTTGTTCTAGAGGTAGACATCTATCACATAATATCAAACACGTTAAGAGATTAATATATCACATAATATTCACATGTTAAAAATATATAGTTTCCAACAAAATTTGTTAAGCAATCATTTTTCAAGTAAACACGGTCGAAGGCCAGACTCACTAATGCATCCTAACAAACTCGATAAGACACACTAATGCAAAATTCTGGTTCTCTAAGACCAACGCTCGGATACCAACTGAAATGTCCCGTTCTTATTGATTAAAAACGTTCCATATTAATTGATTTCGTTGCGAGGTTTTGACCTCTATATGAGACGTTTTTCAAAGACTGCATTCATTTTAAAACAAACCATAACCTTTATTTCATCAATAAAGGTTTAAAAAGCTTTACGTAGATTATCAAATAATGATAATCTAAAATATCCTGTTTACACACGACCATTACATAATGGTTTACAATACAAATATGTTACAACAAAATAAGTTTCTTGAATGCAGTTTTTACACAATATCATACAAGCATGGACTCTAAATCTCGTCCTTATTTAAGTATGCGACAGCGGAAGCTCTTAATAATCACCTGAGAATAAACATGCTTAAAACGTCAACAAAAATGTTGGTGAGTTATAGGTTTAACCTATATATATCAAACCATAATAATAGACCACAAGATTTCATATTTCAATACACATCCCATACATAGAGATAAAAATCATTCATATGGTGAACACCTGGTAACCGACATTAACAAGATGCATATATAAGAATATCCCCATCATTCCGGGACACCCTTCGGATATGATATAAATTTCGAAGTACTAAAGCATCTGGTACTTTGGATGGGGTTTGTTAGGCCCAATAGATCTATCTTTAGGATTCGCATCAATTAGGGTGTCTGTTCCCTAATTCTTAGATTATCAGACTTAATAAAAAGGGGCATATTGGATTTCGATAATTCAACCATAGAATGTAGTTTCACGTACTTGTGTCTATTTTGTAAATCATTTATAAAACTTGCATGTATTCTCATCCCAAAAATATTAGATTTTAAAAGTGGGACTATAACTCACTTTCACAGATTTTTACTTCGTCGGGAAGTAAGACTTGGCCATTGGTTGATTCACGAACCTATAACAATATATACATATATATCAAAGTATGTTCAAAATATATTTACAACACTTTTAATATATTTTGATGTTTTAAGTTTATTAAGTCAGCTGTCCTCGTTAGTAACCTACAACTAGTTGTCCACAGTTAGATGTACAGAAATAAATCGATAAATATTATCTTGAATCAATCCACGACCCAGTGTATACGTATCTCAGTATTGATCACAACTCAAACTATATATATTTTGGAATCAACCTCAACCCTGTATAGCTAACTCCAACATTCACATATAGAGTGTCTATGGTTGTTCCGAAATATATATAGATGTGTCGACATGATAGGTCGAAACATTGTATACGTGTCTATGGTATCTCAAGATTACATAATATACAATACAAGTTGATTAAGTTATGGTTGGAATAGATTTGTTACCAATTTTCACGTAGCTAAAATGAGAAAAATTATCCAATCTTGTTTTACCCATAACTTCTTCATTTTAAATCCGTTTTGAGTGAATCAAATTGCTATGGTTTCATATTGAACTCTATTTTATGAATATAAACATAAAAAGTATAGGTTTATTGTCGGAAAAATAAGTTACAAGTCGTTTTTGTAAAGGTAGTCATTTCAGTCGAAAGAACGACGTCTAGATGACCATTTTAGAAAACATACTTCCACTTTGAGTTTAACCATAATTTTTGGATATAGTTTCATATTCATAATAAAAATCATTTTCTCAGAATAACAACTTTTAAATCAAAGTTTATCATAGTTTTTAATTAACTAACCCAAAACAGCCCGCGGTGTTACTACGACGGCGTAAATCCGGTTTTACGGTGTTTTTCGTGTTTCCAGGTTTTAAATCATTAAGTTAGCATATAATATAGATATAGAACATGTGTTTAGTTGATTTTAAAAGTCAAGTTAGAAGGATTAACTTTTGTTTGCGAACAAGTTTAGAATTAACTAAACTATGTTCTAGTGATTACAAGTTTAAACCTTCGAATAAGATAGCTTTATATGTATGAATCGAATGATGTTATGAACATCATTACTACCTTAAGTTCCTTGGATAAACCTACTGGAAAAGAGAAAAATGGATCTAGCTTCAACGGATCCTTGGATGGCTCGAAGTTCTTGAAGCAGAATCATGACACGAAAACAAGTTCAAGTAAGATCATCACTTGAAATAAGATTGTTATAGTTATAGAAATTGAACCAAAGTTTGAATATGATTATTACCTTGTATTATAATGATAACCTACTGTAAGAAACAAAGATTTCTTGAGGTTGGATGATCACCTTACAAGATTGGAAGTGAGCTAGCAAACTTGAAAGTATTCTTGATTTTATGTAACTAGAACTTGTAGAATATATGAAGAACACTTAGAACTTGAAGATAGAACTTGAGAGAGATCAATTAGATGAAAAAAATTGAAGAATGAAAGTGTTTGTAGGTGTTTTTGGTCGTTGGTGTATGGATTAGATATAAAGGATATGTAATTTTGTTTTCATGTAAATAAGTCATGAATGATTACTCATATTTTTGTAATTTTATGAGATATTTCATGCTAGTTGCCAAATGATGGTTCCCACATGTGTTAGGTGACTCACATGGGCTGCTAAGAGCTAATCATTGGAGTATATATACCAATAGTACATACATCTAAAAGCTGTGTATTGTACGAGTACGAATACGGGTGCATACGAGTAGAATTGTTGATGAAACTGAACGAGGATGTAATTGTAAGCATTTTTGTTAAGTATAAGTATTTTGATAAGTATATTGAAGTCTTTCAAAAGTGTATAAATACATATTAAAACACTACATGTATATACATTTTAACTGAGTCGTTAAGTCATCGTTAGTCGTTACATGTAAGTGTTGTTTTGAAACCTTTAGGTTAACGATCTTGTTAAATGTTGTTAACCCAATGTTTATAATATCAAATGAGATTTTAAATTATTATATTATCATGATATTATCATGTATGAATATCTCTTAATATGATATATATACATTAAATGTCTTTACAACGATAATCGTTACATATATGTCTCGTTTAAAAATCATTAAGTTAGTAGTCTTGTTTTTACATATGTAGTTCATTGTTAATATACTTTATGATATGTTTACTTATCATAGTATCATGTTAACTATATATATATCCATATATATGTCATCATATAGTTTTTACAAGTTTTAACGTTCGTGAATCACCGGTCAACTTGGGTGGTCAATTGTCTATATGAAACATATTTCAATTAATCAAGTCTTAACAAGTTTGATTGCTTAACATGTTGGAAACATTTAATCATGTAAATATCAATCTCAATTAATATATATAAAAACAAGGAAAAGTTCGGGTCACTACAGAGTGTAAACCCCATGCGATCGCATGGGGTGCCGGCTACAGTGTTTTGAAACGTGTATGACTTGCAAAGTTTTAAGTTACCAAACAGTTCGACAACGAGTTTAAGTTTACAAAAGTTAATAAGTAATATTGAAATAACTTGCGACATAATATAAGTTGAAAATTACGAATGCCATCAATAGCGTATGCACGTAAACATTAAGTTTGAATCCAAAGGTGTTATCGCTATGTATGCTTGAACCCAAGCAAGTAATCAAAGTGTGCGAAAGCATGTATCAAGTAGCCAAGTATGAACCTGAGAAACATATAGAAAACTGTCAATAAAAAACGTTGGTGAAATCATAGGTGTATTTGTAAACGTTGTTTTTGAACCACAAGATTTTGTATGAGTTGATTATCCAAATCGTTTGCATTCCAAAGTTGTTGTACGTTCGCGAGCACCCAATTATCAAGACTTAACTGTTATACAAACCCCGTTATCATAGTGTTAGAACCTACACTATACCCGAAAATATATTTCATCCGCTAACGGTAGCGAACCGTCCGATTGAGGGCGTCTCAAGTCCGTATGGATCCACACAACATAAGTTCATGTTTACACCCTACAAGTGTAACTAATGATAATTGAATTGAGGCTTTTTGTTCTAACTCGCATGTGGAATGTTTCTTTTCGTACTTGTGTTCAAAGCATAAAAGTATAATACGTATATGTTTCTCATCCCATGATTTAAAGAGTAAAAGTTGTTGAAAAGGTGTGACTATGATCTCACCTTGAGTGCACGAGTATAAAGGTACTTCACAAAGTAAACGTGTGCATGAAAGTTTTTTAGTCTTGACCTAAACAAGTAAGTTGTATCAATACCGGGTAAGACACAAGGTCGGTCGAAATGTGTTCAATTAGTCCTACGGCTCATTACGACTCGATTATATAGCATGTGAATCACGTTATCAAGTTTCATGAAAGATATAAGTATAAACAGAAGGTTATAATGATTAACCAAAGGATTGGTTAGGTTTGAATAAAAGTCAACTTTGGTCAAGTCAAAGTCAATGAAAAAGTCAACACGTTCGGGTCGGGTCTCGGACAATTTTTTTGAGTTTCATAATCATATATGAGCATGTTAGAACAAGTTTCATGTTAATCGGAGATGCGTAGTATAGTTAGAATGATATCGGCTAAAAAGTCACGTTTTCACCACGGTATTAAGGCCCAAAAACAAGAAAGATTCAAACTTTGTCGGAAAAATACCCACTTCGTCGGTTAGAATTGAAGAACAAGTAATTATGAAGGTGGTGCAAAAAGAATCAAGAAAATTGGAGCTAAAACGAAGATTCTAGATCAAAAACGGTGAAAGACAAGAAATCAAGTTACGATCCAGTGAATCAAGGCTGACCAGCACCAAAAACGGCCTGCCATACAGCTTGCCAGTATGGGGTACGGCCTGCTAAACGGTCCAGCAAACGGCCCCAAGAAAAGGGCTGCCAAGCAAACGGCTTGCCAAATACGGCCTGCCAAACGGCTTGCCATACGGCTTGCCAGCCGTTTGCAGGCAAAAACTTTGCTTATTTAAAGGGTCTTTGTCATTCATTCCAACACACACTTCAATTCACTTCTTTCTCTCTCTTGTACAATATTAGTCATACTCTCAAGGCCTTCGACTCCGTGCGGGAAACCTAGTACCCGGAGAAGAACACTGAAGATTGTACTAGGAGCGGTCTGGAGTCTTGAAGTTGTCACTTTTGTATTCAGAACTCATTTAATCTACTGGTACTTCTATCCTTTATCTTATATAATGTTTTATGATATTGTTGCCATGATTAGCGAGTAGTTATCTTTAGTGTATGCTATGATGTAAGCAGATATAATGCCGAAATAATATTATGGTCTGTGCATGCTGTTGAAATACTTTCAGATTATGCTTTAAACTCAATCGCTTTTCCAACTAATAGAACGTAGTTATAGGCTCTGTTATTGGGAAGTCGCGAACCCCGATTCAGAGTACACTATCTGTTTCACCCCTTGGTAAGAGAAGTCTATCAGATGCAACGTAAGATCGACTGAGGCACACCGGTTGTAGTAAGTCTATCAAGCTTTGGATTCCGACTGAGGACTCTTTCATAGTGAAACATCTGACTAGACCCTTAGTACATTGTCGGTCCTAGACCATGCTAGTGTAGTCACCAAGCATATAAACTTCGTACGTGCACGCTGAAGCACAGCGGTTGTTGTAGGCTTTACCTCTGCTAAGTAAGGCCATGGAACCCGGTTAGTGTTTACCAGTACACTGCACCATAACGCGGTCTCAAGCATTGCACCCCGCTTGAGGGATTCTTAGTTAATTAAGAACTGTTTTTTTAGATACATAAAGGATTAGACCGTTAGGATAACCGAACGTGTTCATGGAAGTCAGCTTGACTTGGCCATGGTGTTCTTTATGGTTGAACTCTTTTTAAGGGCCTAACCATATTTCAAAACTAATCATTAACGAAAGCATTGAAACACATCACGTCTCTCGGATATGGTAAACCATGTATTCTATTATGCTTAAGAAAGTTTAGACCATTTTGGAATGTTAATACGTCACCCAACCGAGTCGCTTAATTAGATGAGCCGTCTAAACGTGTATGCCTGTAGTCAGACTTCACGTGCGTCGGGGATAAGGTACGTTGCTGTTTATTCAGAATCTTCAAGCCTAACGCAGTACCCAGTGACATGTCTTATGACAGGGGCGTTTAGGACCAGTGTAATGAATACAAGGCCTCTGCCTATTCATGAGCCAACATTCCATAATCTCGGCAGAATAACTGATGAAGTCATAGTATGCACTCACTTTAACCTTATCTGAATTATGGATTTTATCGCATTTACTTTATCTATCTTGTAAATTAGAAAATCCCAAATTAAATAACCACTACTCCCTAACTATCTTAGGCTTAAATATAGGTTCGATTCTACTGATATCTCAAAAATACGACTCTAGGTCATACTTCCCTTACTTATAAGGAGTAGTAAGATTTAGGCCCCTCTAAATATAAATTTAAAACAGTACCCTCTCCCACGAGTGGCTGATCCCGGCGAGCCGCGGCACGACGACACCGCGCAAATAAAAACCGTCCGTTTCGGCCATATCACGGGAGAATACTAGTTGTTGGCGCCACTGCCGGGAAACTGGTATCAGGCAATACTACTCTCTATCAAACTTATTCACAGGCATTTAGTAGTGTCTAAGAAAGACAATTATACACGAACTTGGTTGTTGAATTTTCCGAACAGTCGCCAATTATATTGGAACCAAAAGGATCCTGCCTCTCCGTAGTCGGCCTGGCCACTTGGTTTGTTGAATAGTTCGTGTGATGCCCCGTACAAAACCATCGTTTACGGATCATCAACAACAGGATCATCACAAGGTCCAACACTATATGCTGTTTGAAAACCAATTTGCATTCAATAAAAGATAATGTTTTACAAAAGATAGCGTGCATCCTACGAATAGGAGCATAAACATAATTATTTGACCCTAAGGTCGTTACAAAGCCATTGTTTGAAATTAACATAAACTGCGAATGCAAAAGAAAAGTTCCATGATTGAGACATCTCTAGTAATGCAGCGGATAACTAATACGGCAGGTCCTTAACAGCAATTCAATAACAGCATGACAACAAGTCTAACAGCGGAAGCAATAAACCTCTAGGCACCTGAGAAATACACGCTTAAAAAGTCAACACGAATGTTGGTGAGCTATAGTTTAAGTTGTAATAGTAACGTAAGGTAGGCCACGAGATTTCAGTGTAACAAACAGGATGAAAAGTATATGTATAACCGTGGGCACCCGGTAACTTGACTTAACGTTTATAACCCCCTAAAAGTACACTTGGCGAGTGCGTATGTTCACGAAGTATTAAACACCCATTAAATGCTAGCGCGACTAGCCCGAGTGGGGATGTCAAACCCTATGGATCCATATCTAAGATTCG
This sequence comes from Rutidosis leptorrhynchoides, assembly GCF_046630445.1. NCBI lineage: Eukaryota > Viridiplantae > Streptophyta > Magnoliopsida > Asterales > Asteraceae > Rutidosis > Rutidosis leptorrhynchoides. Next base: position 17,354,909 of record NC_092338.1, read on the forward strand.
CGTTCACCGGTTCAAAAACCAATGACTAAACGTTACCGTGCTAAGGGGAATGTTTATGCCGTTGTATAACCCACACACATATAAAGTTTAAGTACTCGTGCCTAACATGTAAAACGTAAATAGCGCATGTATTCTCAGTCCCAAAATAGTTAAAGTAAAAAGGGATGCTATAACTCACAGTGATAAAAGCGGTAAAGTCGGTAATGAAAGTACGCAAGTAGTAAGTCGGTCCGAAAGGTCGTCAACCTAAATCAAAGGTTACTAGGTCAGTAGGTTGTCCTTATAAGTTCTAATAGTGCATAAAATAAGTTTAAGTGTCATCATCATCATCATCATTCATCATCATAAAAACTAAGTTCGACGAGAATAGAGATCGAAACAATAAGCTGACTTCGGTCAGCTGCTACGACCTCTACGTAAACCGAAAAGACGCATAGTCAGTGGCTATGGCTCCGTATATGAGTCCCCTAACCGCTGACCAATTTCAGAACCTAACTCGTCTTTTTTGACTGTGGTGACGGTTTAAGTGCGAGTAGGTCAGAAATTTCAGCACAACGTTAATAGGGTGTAGTGACTCTCGGAGGGCCATAAATCCTAAACCGTAACTCGGATTAAGACGAGGCTGTAGTGACCCGAACTTTTCCATGTTTATATGTATTAATTGAGATTGATATTTACATGATTAAATGTTTCCAACATGTTAAGCAATCAAACTTGTTAAGACTTGATTAATTGAAATATGTTTCATATAGACAATTGACCACCCAAGTTGACCGGTGATTCACGAATGTTAAAACTTGTAAAAACTATATGATGACATATATATGGATATATATATAGTTAACATGATACTATGATAAGTAAACATATCATTAAGTATATTAACAATGAACTACATATGTAAAAACAAGACTACTAACTTAATGATTTTTAAACGAGACATATATGTAACGATTATCGTTGTAAAGACATTTAATGTATATATATCATATTAAGAGATATTCATACATGATAATATCATGATAATATAATAATTTAAAATCTCATTTGATATTATAAACATTGGGTTAACAACATTTAACAAGATCGTTAACCTAAAGGTTTCAAAACAACACTTACATGTAACGACTAACGATGACTTAACGACTCAGTTAAAATGTATATACATGTAGTGTTTTAATATGTATTTATACACTTTTTAAAGACTTCAATACACTTATCAAAATACTTCTACTTAACAAAAATGCTTACAATTACATCCTCGTTCAGTTTCATCAACAATTCTACTCGTATGCACCCGTATTCATACTCGTACAATACACAGCTTTTAGATGTATGTACTATTGGTATATACACTCCAATGATCAGCTCTTAGCAGCCCATGTGAGTCACCTAACACATTTGGGAACCATCATTTGGCAACTAGCATGAAATATCTCATAAAATTACAAAAATATGAGTAATCATTCATGACTTATTTACATGAAAACAAAATTACATATCCTTTATATCTAATCCATGCACCAACGACCAAAAACACCTACAAACACTTTCATTCTTCAATTTTCTTCATCTAATTGATCTCTCTCAAGTTCTATCTTCAAGTTCTAAGTGTTCTTCATAAATTCTACAAATTCTAGTTACATAAAAATCAAGAATACTTTCAAGTTTGCTAGCTCACTTCCAATCTTGTAAGGTGATCATCCAACCTCAAGAAATATTTGTTTCTTACAGTAGGTTATCATTCTAATACAAGGTAATAATCATATTCAAACTTTGGTTCAATTTCTATAACTATAACAATCTTATTTCAAGTGATGATCTTACTTGAACTTGTTTTCGTGTCATGATTCTGCTTCAAGAACTTCGAGCCATCCAAGGATCCGTTGAAGCTAGATCCATTTTTCTCTTTTCCAGTAGGTTTATCCAAGGAACTTAAGGTAGTAATGATGTTCATAATATCATTCGATTCATACATATAAAGCTATCTTATTCGAAGGTTTAAACTTGTAATCACTAGAACATAGTTTAGTTAATTCTAAACTTGTTCGCAAACAAAAGTTAATCCTTCTAACTTGACTTTTAAAATCAACTAAACACATGTTATATATCTATATGATATGCTAACTTAATGATTTAAAACCTGGAAACACGAAAAACACCGTAAAACCGGATTTACGCCGTCGTAGTAACACCGCGGGCTGTTTTGGGTTAGTTAATTAAAAACTATGATAAACTTTAATTTAAAAGTTGTTATTCTGAGAAAATGATTTTTATTATGAACATGAAACTATATCCAAAAATTATGGTTAAACTCAAAGTGGAAGTATGTTTTCTAAAATGGTCATCTAGACGTCGTTCTTTCGACTGAAATGACTACCTTTACAAAAATGACTTGTAACTTATTTTTCCGACTATAAACCTATACTTTTTCTGTTTAGATTCATAAAATAGAGTTCAATATGAAACCATAGCAATTTGATTCACTCAAAACGGATTTAAAATGAAGAAGTTATGGGTAAAACAAGATTGGATAATTTTTCTCATTTTAGCTACGTGAAAATTGGTAACAAATCTATTCCAACCATAACTTAATCAACTTGTATTGTATATTATGTAATCTTGAGATACCATAGACACGTATACAATGTTTCGACCTATCATGTCGACACATCTATATATATTTCGGAACAACCATAGACACTCTATATGTGAATGTTGGAGTTAGCTATACAGGGTTGAGGTTGATTCCAAAATATATATAGTTTGAGTTGTGATCAATACTGAGATACGTATACACTGGGTCGTGGATTGATTCAAGATAATATTTATCGATTTATTTCTGTACATCTAACTGTGGACAACTAGTTGTAGGTTACTAACGAGGACAGCTGACTTAATAAACTTAAAACATCAAAATATATTAAAAGTGTTGTAAATATATTTTGAACATACTTTGATATATATGTATATATTGTTATAGGTTCGTGAATCAACCAGTGGCCAAGTCTTACTTCCCGACGAAGTAAAAATCTGTGAAAGTGAGTTATAGTCCCACTTTTAAAATCTAATATTTTTGGGATGAGAATACATGCAGGTTTTATAAATGATTTACAAAATAGACACAAGTACGTGAAACTACATTCTATGGTTGAATTATCGAAATCGAATATGCCCCTTTTTATTAAGTCTGGTAATCTAAGAATTAGGGAACAGACACCCTAATTGACGCGAATCCTAAAGATAGATCTATTGGGCCTAACAAACCCCATCCAAAGTACCGGATGCTTTAGTACTTCGAAATTTATATCATATCCGAAGGGTGTCCCGGAATGATGGGGATATTCTTATATATGCATCTTGTTAATGTCGGTTACCAGGTGTTCACCATATGAATGATTTTTATCTCTATGTATGGGATGTGTATTGAAATATAAAATCTTGTGGTCTATTGTTACGATTTGATATATATAGGTTAAACCTATAACTCACCAACATTTTTGTTGACGTTTAAAGCATGTTTATTCTCAGGTGAATACTAAGAGCTTCCGCTGTTGCATACTAAAATAAGGACAAGATTTGGAGTCCATGTTTGTATGATATTGTGTAAAAACTGCATTCAAGAAACTGATTTCGATGTAACATATTTGTATTGTAAACCATTATGAAATGGTCATGTGTAAACAAGATATTTTAGATTATCATTATTTGATGATCTACATAAAGCTTTTTAAACCTTTATTTATGAAATAAAGGTTATGGTTTGTTTTAAAAATGAATGCAGTCTTTGAAAAACATCTCATATAGAGGTCAAAACCTCGCAACGAAATCAATTAATATGGAACGTTTTTAATCAATAAGAACGGGACATTTCAGTTGGTATCAGAGCGTTGGTCTTAGAGAACCAGAATTTTGTATTAGTGTGTCTTATCTAGTTTTTTAGGATGCATTAGTGAGTCTGGACTTCGACCGTGTTTACTTGAAAAATGATTGCTTAACAAATTTTGTTGGAAACTATATATTTTTAACATGTGAATATTATGTGATATATTAATCTCTTAACGCGTTTGATATTATGTGATAGATGTCTACCTCTAGAACAAGTCCTATTGACTCACCTAATAATAATGAAGAGTCAAATGTAAATTGGAATGATTCGTGGACTGATTCACAAGTTCCCGAAGAGGAACCGGAAGAAGAGTCGGAACCGGAAGAAGAATCGGAACCGGAAGAAGAATCGGAACCGGATGAAGAAATAGAACTGGTGGGGGAAATAATAAAACGGTTAAGTAAAAGAAAATCCTCAACCAACCGACCAAGGTTAATTATGGTTAATGGTGTTTCCGCCAAGGAAGCAAAATATTGGGAGGATTACCAATTCTCCGATGAATCGGATTCCGACGAGAATTCCGATGATGTTATAGAAATTACCCCAACTGAATTTAAAAAGGCAAAAGAAAATAATAAGGGAAAGGGCATAAAAATAGAGAAATCTAATTCCAACCCCGATGAACTTTATATGTATCGTCAACCCCCGAAGTCCTTAAGTTGTAACAATGACCCGGGAACCTCTAAACCACCAGGTTTTTCTAAACCAATGTGGAAAACGACAGCTCGTATTAGGGGAACATCATATATCCCTAGAAACTTGGCAAAACGAACCAAAACTGAAGAAGAAGAAACAAGCGAGTCGGAATAAGATAGTTGTATTCGTGTGGTGTAATATAAGTAATATAGTGTGCTTATGCTTTATGATATATGTAAAAATTGCTTGTATTAATAAGTATTTTTTTTATGAATCTAACTCTTGTCTATTTTACAGTATAAAAACACAAAATGGATAGACAACCCAATATTTTAAGAGACCTACCCGGAGACATGATTGATGAAATCTTGTCTAGAGTCGGTCAGAATTCCTCGGCAAAACTATTTAAGGCGAGATCAGTTTGTAAGACATTCGAAGAACGTTCCAAGAATGCCTTGGTTTATAAAAGGCTTTCGTTCGAAAGATGGGGGATATCACATTGGGAAATCCATAAGTTACGATGTGTTTACTTTGACGCATATATTGCGGGGAACCCAAATGCTATTTTACGCAATGGGTTAAGAAATTATTTTGACTCAATATATCCGAATATTGGACTTCGAGATTTAGAAAAAGTGGCTAACATGCAACATAAAGAAGCATGTTATGCTTACGGATTAGTAATGTTCGCTTCTCACCAAAGTGAGAACAAGAACATCGGGCTACAACTATTAAACAAAACGTTCCCACAAGTGACGGAGTCGGTAATTGGGGTAAGAAATGAGGTTTTTAGATTGTTACGGCACTGTTGGACATTACGTAACCATCGTCCCTTTGACGACGTTACAACACGCTTACTTATCAACGGCCATAACGGTTATGTTCCACAAGACCAAGGATGGGAAGTAATCCTAGTAAAACCAGAATGCATGACTTGTTTCTGGACGTATGAATTACGTGTCTTTATTGCCTTTGCTGAACGACTTGTGTACTAGCTAGAATTATCTTCACAACCATCTTGTATCAAATATATTGTGTGCTATATTTCATGCTATATGTAAAATAAGCGGTATTGTAAGTTTGTAAAATATTGTGTAAAAGTTTGAACGCGAAATATTATTATAATCAGTTTTTCATATAGAATTGTAGTAGTTGAATTGTATATTAGCTACTAAGTATGAACTTAACGGGTAGGTACTACCCGAATTTAAACTTATAAAACGCTAATATGAAGAAAAAGCTTTTATAAATGAGTTCATATTATGCTACGAAATACTATTAACTACTCTTAATATTCTGTATGATTAACTTGTTCCATTTGACTATTTTGAAGGAAATGGCACCGACTACTCGACACACCGTGAATATGAATGAAGAGGAATTCCGTACTTTTCTAGCTTCAAACATAGCCGCAGTACAGGCTGCGCTACATACCAACAATAACCTTGGATCTGGCAGTACAGGAAATTGTGTAGGATGCACCTACAAAGAATTCACTGCCTGCAAACCTTTGGAATTTGATGGAACCGAAGGACCGATCGGATTGAAACGGTGGACCGAGAAGGTCGAATCGGTGTTTGCCATAAGTAAGTGTACTGAAGAGGACAAAGTGAAGTACGCTACGCATACCTTCACAGGTTCTGCGTTAACATGGTGGAATACCTATCTAGAGCAAGTGGGACAAGATGATGCGTACGCACTACCGTGGTCAGCATTCAAACACTTGATGAACGAGAAGTACCGTCCCAGAACCGAGGTCAATAAGCTCAAGACAGAACTTAGAGGGTTACGAACCCAAGGATTTGATATTACCATGTACGAAAGACGATTCACAGAATTGTGCCTATTGTGTCCGGGAGCATTCGAAGATGAGGAAGAGAAGATCGACGCGTTTGTGAAAGGATTACCAGAAAGAATCCAAGAAGATATAAGTTCACACGAGCCCGCCTCCATACAACAGGCATGTAGAATGGCTCACAAACTAGTGAACCAGATTGAAGAAAGAATTAAAGAACAGACTGCTGAAGAGGCCAATGTGAAGCAAGTCAAAAGAAAGTGGGAGGAAAAAGGTGATAAGAATCACCAATACAACAACAACAGCAATTACAACAATAATCGCAACAATTATCCCAACAATCGCAACATCAATCGCAACTACAACAAATGGCCCAACAACAACAACAACAACAACAACAACAACAATAACAACAGCAACTACAACAATCATCCCAACAACAATAATAACCGCAACAACAACAACAATCAGAAGCAGCTATGCCAAAGGTGTGAAAAGTATCACTCGGGGTTCTGCTCCAAATTTTGCAACAAGTGTAAAAGAAATGGTCATAGCGCGGTGAAGTGTGACGTCTACGGACCAGGGGTTAATAGAACGAAAGGAACAAATGGTGTCGGAACGAGTAATGGCGGAGCAAGTAGTGTCGGAGCAAGTTATGCCAATGTAGTTTGTTATAAATGTGGAAAACCGGGCCACATTATTAGAAATTGCCCGAACCAGGAGAACACGAATGGACAAGGCCGCGGGAGAGTTTTCAATATTAATGCGGCAGAGGCACAGGAAGACCCGGAGCTTGTTACGGGTACGTTTCTTATTGACAATAAATCTGCTTACGTTTTATTTGATTCGGGTGCGGATAGAAGCTATATGAGTAGAGATTTTTGTGCTAAATTAAGTTGTCCATTGACGCCTTTGGATAGTAAATTTTTACTCGAATTAGCAAATGGTAAATTAATTTCAGCAGATAATATATGTCAGAATCGAGAAATTAAACTGGTTAGCGAAACATTTAAGATTGATTTGATACCAGTAGAGTTAGGGAGTTTTGATGTGATAATCGGTATGGACTGGTTGAAAGAAGTGAAAGCAGAGATCGTTTGTTACAAAAATGCAATTCGCATTATACGAGAAAAAGGAAAACCCTTAATGGTGTACGGAGAAAAGGGCAACACGAAGCTACATCTTATTAGTAATTTGAAGGCACAAAAACTAATAAGAAAAGGTTGCTATGCTATTCTAGCACACGTCGAGAAAGTACAAACTGAAGAAAAGAGCATCAATGATGTTCCCATTGCAAAAGAATTTCCCGATGTATTTTCGAAAGAATTACCGGGATTACCCCCACATCGATCCGTTGAATTTCAAATAGATCTTGTACCAGGAGCTGCACCAATAGCTCGTGCTCCTTACAGACTCGCACCCAGCGAGATGAAAGAACTGTAAAGCCAATTACAATAACTTTTAGAGTGTGGTTTCATTCGACCAAGCACATCACCGTGGGGAGCTCCTGTTTTGTTTGTCAAGAAGAAAGATGGTACATTCAGGTTGTGTATCGACTACCGAGAGTTGAACAAACTTACCATCAAGAACCGCTACCCACTACCGAGAATTGATGACTTATTTGATCAACTACAAGGCTCGTCTGTTTATTCAAAGATTGACTTACGTTCCGGGTATCATCAAATGCGGGTGAAAGAAGATGATATTCCAAAGACTGCTTTCAGAACACGTTACGGTCATTACGAGTTTATGGTCATGCCGTTTGGTTTAACTAATGCACCATCTGTGTTCCTGGACCTTATGAACCGAGTGTGTGGACCATATCTTGACAAGTTTGTCATTGTTTTCATTGATGACATACTTATTTACTCAAAGAATGACCAAGAACACGGTGAACATTTGAGAAAGGTGTTAGAAGTATTGAGGAAGGAAGAATTGTACGCTAAGTTTTCAAAGTGTGCATTTTGGTTGGAAGAAGTTCAATTCCTCGGTCACATAGTGAACAAAGAAGGTATTAAGGTGGATCCGGCAAAGATAGAAACTATTGAAAAGTGGGAAACCCCGAAAACTCCGAAACACATACGCCAGTTTTTAGGACTAGCTGGTTACTACAGAAGGTTCATCCAAGACTTTTCCAGAATAGCAAAACCCTTGACTGCGTTAACGCATAAAGGGAAGAAATTTGAATGGAATGATGAACAAGAGAAAGCGTTTCAGTTATTGAAGAAAAAGCTAACTACGGCACCTATATTGTCATTGCCTGAAGGGAATGATGATTTTGTGATTTATTATGACGCATCAAAGCAAGGTCTCGGTTGTGTATTAATGCAACGAACGAAGGTGATTGCTTATGCGTCTAGACAATTGAAGATTCACGAACAAAATTATACGACGCATGATTTGGAATTAGGCGCGGTTGTTTTTGCATTAAAGACTTGGAGGCACTACTTATATGGGGTCAAAAGTATTATATATACCGACCACAAAAGTCTTCAACACATATTTAATCAGAAACAACTGAATATGAGGCAGCGTAGGTGGATTGAATTATTGAATGATTACGACTTTGAGATTCGTTACCACCCGGGGAAGGCAAATGTGGTAGCCGATGCCTTGAGCAAGAAGGACAGAGAACCCATTCGAGTAAAATCTATGAATATAATGATTCATAATAACCTTACTACTCAAATAAAGGAGGCACAACAAGGAGTTTTAAAAGAGGGAAATTTAAAGGATGAAATACCCAAAGGATCGGAGAAGCATCTTAATATTCGGGAAGACGGAACCCGGTATAGGGCTGAAAGGATTTGGGTACCAAAATTTGGAGATATGAGAGAAATGGTACTTAGAGAAGCTCATAAAACCAGATACTCAATACATCCTGGAACGGGGAAGATGTACAAGGATCTCAAGAAACATTTTTGGTGGCCGGGTATGAAAGCCGATGTTGCTAAATACGTAGGAGAATGTTTGACGTGTTCTAAGGTCAAAGCTGAGCATCAGAAACCATCAGGTCTACTTCAACAACCCGAAATCCCGGAATGGAAATGGGAAAACATTACCATGGATTTCATCACTAAATTGCCAAGGACTGCAAGTGGTTTTGATACTATTTGGGTAATAGTTGATCGTCTCACCAAATCAGCACACTTCCTACCAATAAGAGAAGATGACAAGATGGAGAAGTTAGCACGACTGTATTTGAAGGAAGTCATCTCCAGACATGGAATACCAATCTCTATTATCTCTGATAGGGATGGCAAATTTATTTCAAGATTCTGGCAGACATTACAGCAAGCATTAGGAACTCGTCTAGACATGAGTACTGCCTATCATCCACAAACTGATTGGCAGAGCCAAAGGACGATACAAACGCTTGAAGACATGCTACGAGCATGTGTTATTGATTTCGGAAATAGTTGGGATCGACATCTACCGTTAGCAGAATTTTCCTACAACAACAGCTACCATTCAAGCATTGAGATGGCGCCGTTTGAAGCACTTTATGGTAGAAAGTGCAGGTCTCCGATTTGTTGGAGTGAAGTGGGGGATAGACAGATTACGGGTCCGGAGATTATACAAGAAACTACCGAGAAGATCATCCAAATTCAACAACGGTTGAAAACCGCCCAAAGTCGACAAAAGAGCTACGCTGACATTAAAAGAAAAGATATAGAATTTGAAATTGGAGAGATGGTCATGCTTAAAGTTGCACCTTGGAAAGGCGTTGTTCGATTTGGTAAACGAGGGAAATTAAATCCAAGGTATATTGGACCATTCAAGATTATTGATCTTGTCGGACCAGTAGCTTACCGACTTGAGTTACCTCAACAACACGCGGCTGTACATAACACTTTCCACGTCTCGAATTTGAAGAAATGTTTTGCTAAAGAAGATCTCACTATTCCGTTAGATGAAATCCAAATCAACGAAAAACTTCAATTCATCGAAGAACCCGTCGAAATAATGGATCGTGAGGTTAAAAGACTTAAGCAAAACAAGATACCAATTATTAAGATTCGATGGAATGCTCGTAGAGGACCCGAGTTCACCTGGGAGAGTGAAGATCAGATGAAGAAGAAATACCCGCATCTATTTCCAGAAGATTCGTCAACACCTTCAACAGCTTAAAATTTCGGGACGAAATTTATTTAACGGGTAGGTACTGTAGTGACCCGAACTTTTCCATGTTTATATATATTAATTTAGATTGATATTTACATGATTAAATGTTTCCAACATGTTAAGCAATCAAACTTGTTAAGACTTGATTAATTGAAATATGTTTCATATAGACAATTGACCACCCAAGTTGACCGGTGATTCACGAACGTTAAAACTTGTAAAAACTATATGATGACATATATATGGATATATATATAGTTAACATGATACTATGATAAGTAAACATATTATTAAGTATATTAACAATGAACTACATATGTAAAAACAAGACTACTAACTTAATGATTTTTAAACGAGACATATATGTAACGATTATCGTTGTAAAGACATTTAATGTATATATATCATATTAAGAGATATTCATACATGATAATATCATGATAATATAATAATTTAAAATCTCATTTGATATTATAAACATTGGGTTAACAACATTTAACAAGATCGTTAACCTAAAGGTTTCAAAACAACACTTACATGTAACGACTAACGATGACTTAACGACTCAGTTAAAATGTATATACATGTAGTGTTTTAATATGTATTTATACACTTTTGAAAGACTTCAATACACTTATAAAAATACTTCTACTTAACAAAAATGCTTACAATTACATCCTCGTTCAGTTTCATCAACAATTCTACTCGTATGCACCCGTATTCGTACTCGTACAATACACAGCTTTTAGATGTATGTACTATTGGTATATGAACTCCAATGATCAGCTCTTAGCAGCCCATGTGAGTCACCTAACACATGTGGGAACCATCATTTGGCAACTAGCATGAAATATCTCATAAAATTACAAAAATATGAGTAATCATTCATGACTTATTTACATGAAAACAAAATTACTTATTTACATGAAAACAAAATTACATGCCCCACTCTCTACACTTAACAATCAAACGGAGGCAATCAAATCCCTCACGGATAAGATGGAATCTCTTGCTAAACAACTCGGAGAATTGAAGACGTAGCTGCATCAGGTTAACCAAGCTCAGGCTTGTGTTAATTGTACTAACCCGCGACCCACTGAAGAATACCAAGTTGAGTACGAAAACCCTGACGGTTCAGTCTGTTACGTTCAATACCCAGCTCGTCCACCAAATCCCGGATTCAATCAACCACCTAGGGTTAATCAATTTCAGCGAAGCAATCAACCTTTTCGCTATCGCTATCCACCTTATCCAGCCCAACAATCTCAATTGACCTACGATCAACCACTTCCACTCACTGGTCCCCCAGTTGAGGAAAATTTCCGTACCACCCAGATTACAAAAGCAACTAATCCCACTCTCGGAGCTGATGATCAATTAACTCAGTTCATTCAATGACAACAACAGCTAAATCAGAGAACTGCAGCCAGACAAGATCAGACGGAGATACTAATGAGAAATCAATTGGCTCTGCTCAAAAGTTTGGAAACGCAGCTCGGACAGTTATCACAACGCCTTGAAACCTGACCGAAGGGAAGATTGCCAAGTAATACTATCCAAAATCCCCACATAGAAGAAGCAAAGCAAATGGATTCTGTGATCCCAGAGGATGAACCGCGGAGAAGGTCAGCTAGGCTCAAGAACAAATCGACATATACTCAGAAGCTGACCCCTGAAACTCCAGTTCGCGTACCTTATCCTGGAAGGCTACAAGAAGAACCATCCAAGCCTGAATCCTTCAAACTTGATGGAAGATTCCTGGACACTATGTCCAAAGTTCCGAAGCAGAAGAGATACATCTGAAGGCTTCTTTCTACAAAGGAGAGGATACCAGACTCTAGCAAAATTCCACTGAGTGAAGAATGCTCTGCATTACTCAGAAACTCTCTACCACCAAATCTAGGAGATACGGGCCGATTCGTTTTCCCATGTTCAATCTACCAATCTGGAACCATTCATGCGCTAGCAGATTTAGGAGCAAGTATCAACCTAATTCCCTACTCTCTCTACAAGAGATTAGAGTTAGGATACTTGTCACCAACCAAAATAACAATCCAACTTGCCGATCATACAATTCGATATCCTAAGGGCATAGTTGAGAACATCTTAGTGAAAGTCGACAAATTCTTGTATCATACGGATTTCGTAGTAATGGATATTAAGGAAGGCCTACACCCCCCAGTAGTGTTAGGAAGACCTTTCATGAATACGGCTAGGACTGCCATTGATGTGTACAATCAAACCTTGATCTTACGATCGCATGGGGAGAGCGTTACCTTCAAAATTGACCGACCAACCGATCTTTCTGGACAGGCAGAGATGTTTGCTATTTCCACCAGACGGATCACTTCCGATGACGAGTCTTCACCACCAGCCGATGATATCGAGATGGGTGTCGAATCACAGTCTGTAAACGACCCAGAAATGGAAGAAGAGGATCCCAGCGAAGAAATAGAGGACGAGGAGGAATCTGAGGAGGAAGATGAAATGGAAGACGTAAAAGAAACTGCGAAAATACCCGCTCCAAGCACTGAGCGTCATGAAGAAATAATGAGGCTTGAAACGGAAGATCACAGTTTAATCATTCGCTTCAAGAAGAAGACCGACAAGGCTGAGGTTAAGGATATAGAAATTGATCCTGCAAGTATCAAAGTGGAGAATCAGAATACTGAAGAAACCCGTTCATCAGATGCATCCTCAGAAGAACAATACACCGATGATGACGAGGAAGAGCAACATGAAGACATTCTGAATAACTCACACTCTCCAACAGAACCAGATCAAGGGGAGCCGGACTCTTCTTCAAATTGAATTCCGGTTATATCCACACATGCAAACATGATTACCTTCATCAATGATACCGAAGAATTTGAAGACATTCTCGAAGCCATCCGAAAATCAACCATTGATTTTTCGCTACGCTTAGCAGAATGAATTATGGCTATTAGAGAAGAACACAACCTCTATCTCCGAAGAGAAGACAATGATGTTGAAAACCTATATGAACGCATTCAAGACTTTATCAATTCTCTTCACGATCATATCTATCACGAAGAAAGGCAACGAGAGCACAATTCAGTGGTTCGCACTATTCTTGAGACAAGATTCTGTCGAGATCAGAAGATCATTTACTCTAAGGTCTACAACGCCTTAGCCGGATCTGCACTTCCGTTCTCACGAAACCAACGAGCACTACTGACTCTCATCCAGAAGCATATGGATCTTTCCACCGGACGCCCGACTTATCACTCTGATTTGAAAATGATCGGGGATATTCACAGCTTTTTCGCACTTTTGGAAAGAGATGGTTTCGAAAGCACACCAGACAGACTAGTGATTTACGTAACAATTGATCACCACGCTAATCTGATTATCAAATAGTTACGAGACGCTGTTATGGAGGAAGCAAGGCGAAACAATCCGTTCTCTCATCTTGAACCAGACCGAGTCAACATTGCCACTTATGTTACGAAGCAGCTATCACGTATCTTCCACGAATCCGTAGATCCAAGTTTCACATTTAAAGCTGGATGTGGGGAGATATACTCAAAGACGGTGAAATTAATACTCGGATCAGGATTGCTGTTCATTCTTTCCAGCTTCATCTTTTAACTAATCTGTGCAAAGCAACAGACTCCTGCTGTGGATATCACCGTTCCGAAGACTTCGAGATTCTAAAGATACAGTTTCTGACATTATTTGAAGACCTCCGAAATGAGCATCCCGTCAGAGAAATAATCACCACCAGCACTGCTTCTATGATTGACATTCATAGGTCAACCAGCAGAGCCGTGGATCATATTCTCATCAGACTTCAAGACTTATCAAGAGCCGAAACTGCGCACTACTTATCCTTCAGAAGATCTTCAAGAGAAGTACCGGATCTGTTACCACTATTGGTCCGACACTTTCTCAGGATTTATCCACCAAGACTCACATTCACTCGAGAAGACCAAGATCACAACCATCAACGAGGAATGTTTACTTTTTAAAGCATCACTACGGTCGAGCCAACGACCTTAAACAAAAGCGCTTCTCGGGAGGTAACCCGTGCAATAAAGTAGAGTAAAAGAATAAAGGACGACAAATGAGCCGATAAACACGCAAGGATTGGAAGCCAGCTGCATCTGCTAGGGCTATTTCTTTCTTTTCGCTACTAGCTCAAGATTCAAACTATGCCACATCCTAGCTTATCACTAAGTGTGGGATAACACCCAATAAAAGCACTAGACAAATACTCCCAAATCTTCAACTAAAACTCCTAAATGTGGGATACACTAGGAACATTGAGGACAATGTTCGTCTAAGTGTGGGATGTTGGTATCTTTTATGCTGTATTATAATAACCCATTACGAAGATTCCAAGTCCTTAAGCCAAATTTCAAAATTTTTGCAAAAGAAATCCTTTTCGAAAAAGTATTTTTGAAAACCTAAAACGTTTGTCAATAAAAATAAGGCTTAAGTAAGGTGGAAATCTTGTTAGATTGGAATCTCTAATAAAGTATTGCATGACTAAGGCATTATCGACCTAAATTGATTATGGTGAGGCACCCCAAATAAGACCAGCATTCATCTTTAATGCTTCACTATTTTCCGTTGAGAGTGTCGATGTCTGTGCTCAGAATCAGAACTTGCTTTAGATCTACATCTCCAAGCAGCGAAACGTGATTCGGTTGTAATCAAAAGAGCTAGCCATTTGTCAAACATAAGCCTTCCGCACCTCCACCACTTCTACTCCACATCACCTCTACTATTACTCGAAAAATCCAGAAAATGAGAACTCCTTCTGAAAATCTAATGTTATAAACCTCTCAAGTATCATGGCAAAGGTCTTGAAAAAGTTTACCGGCTAAAAGTTTCTCGAGATGAAGTATCTTAAAAATATATATATATATATATATATATATATATATATATATATATATATATATATATATATATATATATATATATATATATATATATAGGAGCCGAACTAAAATAAGAGAAATGCCGAAGAGAACTCGACCGAAAATGATTATCAAATGAAGAAAAGTTCAAAAGTGCTTCTTAAAATACGTCAGCACTCCTATCTATCCGAATAAAAGTCTGTATAAAGACTACATTACCCTTTATCTCACCCCTCAAAAACAACTTCACTACCACTCCAAAATTCCTTTTCCATCATTGGCAAATGACCCATAAAGCTGAGATTACTACCGTTCTCGCATTAGCAGCAAGGATTTGAGTCTTTATCAAGCCTATGACGATGGGTGCAGCATGACTGGCTATGAGCGTTTTCATTTCTTATATCTATAGGGAACCCTAAACACTTGAGTGATTTGAGTGACCCGTGAAAGCTGGCCTATGTCATGTAACCTCCTCGCATGCTTGCAGAGATAATTTCAATCCTAACATAGATGACTCACCTTATCTTTTTCTCTTATAATAAAAGCAAACCGTTTAGGCTATTGAAAAAGAAACGTCAAAAAGATTCTTAAGGAAATGAGAGTTTGCTTGAGGACAAGCAAAGTCTAAGTGTGGGATATTTGATATCGGCTAAAAAGTCACGTTTTCACCCCGGTATTAAGGCCCAAAAACAAGAAAGAATCGAACTTTGTTGGCAAAATACCCACTTCGTTGGTTAAAATTGAAGAACAAGTAATTACGAAGGCGGTGCAAAAAGAATCAAGAAAATCGGAGATAAAACGAAGATTCTAGAGCAAAAATGGTGAAAGACAAGAAATCAAGTTACGATCTAGTGAATCAAGGCTGACCAGCACCAAAAACGGCCTGCCATACGGCTTGCCAGTATGGGGTACAGCCTGCCAAACGGTCCAGCAAACGGCCCCAAGAAACGGGCTGCCAAGCAAACGGCATGCCAAATACGGCCTGCCAAACGGCTTTCCATACGGCTTGCCAGCCGTTTGCAGGAAAAAACTTTGCTTATTTAAAGGGTCTTTGTCATTCAGTCCAACACACAATTCAATTCACTTCTTTCTCTCTCTTGTACAATATTAGTCATACTCTCAAGGCCTTCAACTCCGTGCGGGAAACCTAGTACCCGGAGAAGAACGCTGAAGATTGTATTAGGAGCGGTCTGGAGTCTTGAAGTTGTCACTTTTGTATTCAGAACTCGTTTAATCTACTAGTACTTCTATCCTTTATCTTATATAATGTTTTATGATATTGTTGCCATGATTAGCGAGTAGTTATCTTTAGTGTATGCTATGATGTAAGCAGTTATAATGCGAAATAATATTATGGTCTGTGCATGCTGTTGAAATGCTTTTCGATTATGCTTTAAACTCAATCGCTTTTCCAACTAATAGAACGTAGTTATAGACTCTGTTATTGGGAAGTCACGAACCCTGATTCAGAGTACACTATCTGTGTCACCCCTTGGTAAGAGAAGTCTATCGGATACAATGTAAGATCGACTGAGGCACACCGGTTGTAGTAAGTCTATCAAGCTTTGGATTCCGACTAAGGACTCTTTCGTAGTGAAAAATCTGACTAGACCCTTAGTACATTGTCGGTCCTAGACCATGCTAGTGTAGTCATGATGTCGTAGGGGGTGTATACAAAATAGTATTATTTTTAGTGCGAAATACTATTAAATATGCTACAATTTTACACAAGTTATTTATTTATTTATCGAGTGGATATACTTAAACCTTGCTACAACACTTATAGACAGTGTACCTAATCGTATTATAGTATAGTTTTTAGTAAGTCCGGTTCGTTCCACAGGGAGCTCGTGAAGTATAACACTATATTTTTTTACACACAATAATTGTAAAAATACAAATATATATATATAAGTAATATTATTATTATAAAGGGGGGTTTTTACCGTTTAATGACCGGTTTATCGATTTTAAAACTTTAGTCGCAGTTAAAACCAAATGTAAAATATTAAAAATAAATACAAGACTTAAATTAAAGCATAAAGTAAATAACGATAATGAAATTGCGAATAATAAAAGTGCGATAAAATAAACTTGCGATAATTAAAAAATGCGATAATTAGAAGTGCAATTAAATATAAAATAAAGGAAATTAAATATGAAATAAAAGAATTATGCTTATTTAAACTTCCGTAATCATGATGTTTGACGTGTTGATTTTAGTTTTATGCCCATGGGTTAATTGTCCTTTGTCCTGGATTATTTAATATGTCCGTCTGGTTTTTGTCCATAACAGTCCATCAGTCATAAATATAAAGTGCGAGTGTCCTCGTCAAATTATCCTTATACCCGAAGTTAAATATTCCAACTAATTGGGGACTTAAACTGTAACAAGATTTTAATACTTTGTTTAATAATTACACCAGGATGTCGACTGAGTGTAACCCAAGGTTTTAATATTTTGTTATCAATTATACCAAGTGTCCTTGTACATAATTTCACCCCTGTTTTAATTATTCTAGTGGCTATTAATCCATTCCCGTGTCCGGTTAAATGAACGATTATTCGTACATATAAATACCCCGCCCATCGTGTCCGATTGAGTGTATATGGTAATTTATAGGGACGCCCAATTGTAAATCTTTATATTAACATTAACAAACTATCATTTAGTTAAACAAATATAAAGCCCATTAATAGCCCATAGTCTAATTTCCACAAGTGTCGTTCTTTTGTCCAAACCCCAATTATGGTACAAAGCCCAATTACCCAATTTTAGTAATTAGCCCAACATCATGATTACTTCGGATTAAATAAGCATAATAATAACTTAGCTACGAGACATTAATGTAAAAAGGTTGAACATAACTTACAATGATTAAAATTAGCGTAGCGTTACACGGACAGAATTTCGACTTACACCCTTACAATATTCGCTAACATACCCTTATTATTAGAATTATAATTAAAATTAAAATTAAAATATAAATTATAAATATAAATATATCGTATGAATGAGAGAAGAGAAAGATGGATTAGGGATCCATAAAATGATCGAATGCAATGCCTTTTATAGGCGAATTATGAATTGAAATTTTCATTTATGACCCCTGAACTATGCTCAATTAACAACTTTTTATTATTTAATATTATTCTTATTATGAATTATTTAAATATTATATTTTATTCTTGTGCATAGTTGACTCGTAATTTTTACACCGTTTCGTCGAGCGTTGAGAGTTGACTCATGTCCCGGTTCCGGATTTTCGAACGTCCTTGCGTACTATTTTATATCGTGTACTTTGCGTTTTGTAACTTGTACTCTTGTCATTTTTAGACGTTCTTCATCAATAATTTGAACCTTTTTGATTGTATCTTGTACTTTTGAGCTTTTTGGACCTTTGTGTCTTCAATTCGTCGTTTTCGCCTTTTGTCTTCGCACTTATTTAATATAAACGAATATTACTTGAAAATGGAACAATTGCAACTAAAATCTTGTCTTTCTTGGGGGATAATGCTATGAAATATGTGTTCGTTTTTAGCATTATCAATATTCCCACACTTAAGCGTTGCTTGTCCTCAAGCAATATAGTCTTGAAAAACACTTGAATCACTTCTTTATTCTTCACACTTTGTACATCAGTGACTTCAATATGGCGGTATAAATAATGATAGTAACGATGTGGTTAAAGGTGGGTGTGTCTTTTATAGTTGCCTCGGGTTTAGGTCAACTACACTTGCAATCAAATAGCCGATTTACTTTCGGTTTCCAAAGCAAAGTGCACATTTGAAAGGCGGTTTACAGTCCCACATGACTATAAAAATTTAGATCCTTAAGGAAATTGGATCTTTATGAAAACATTTGATCTTTTGAAAATTCAAGCTAGATTACCCTAGACAAGTTTTCTGATTTGATCCACCATCGTGTTGCAAAATATATTTGTGGATCAATATTTTGGCTAAAAACTTTTAGGTTCGTGTAATCCACTGCTATCCCGGTATCGGAAAGCACACATCCAGTTTACGTGTTCCGTATATTACCTTTCAGTAAACTACCGTCCGGTTGTAAAGGAAAGCGATGAACAAGAAACTGTTAAGGCAATGTCCCGTGACATGCTTTTAATTATGGTCTATAACGTGTCGGACGCAATTACTATCCTTGGTAGGAGCAATAGTAAAGCTCACCCTTATGATTTTTCGGTATGGCACAAGGTCCTGTCTTTGACCACTATGCAACCACCGTTCTTACGGTTGACACCCGATTTGGTTCAGGTGACCTAATGAATTCCAGGTGAATTCCTAGGATTTTACGTTCAATGGTAATGAACGCATTGAAAATGGGTTTTCAGAAAACAAATCGGTTTATAATTTTGATCAAAATATTTTCTCGTTCAAGCTCGAGTTTAGATATCATCGAATTCCATGAGTTTAAATTCTCAATCTTTAAGGTCAATCTCAAGGATTGAGTAATATCTGGCTTAAAAGCTGATTTTTAATCTTTAAGGAGATTATCCTTTCTGGGGATCTGATTCATTAGTCTTATCAAGCTAATTTGCACGGTGCCCCCCATTGTACGAGATAAATCCTTCTCATGGTTAGGATAAATCTGACCACTTGGCGACCATGTTTGATGCTGAGGTCCGTGGATTTCCTGCTGATTTTAGTGATGACTTTTCTAGATTTTTCGTCAACCTACAGCTGGTCTGGACGACAACTTCATGACCTAAATCAAGGAGCGCGTTTCTTTTTCGGAAGACTTTACTTCTTTTTAATGATGGAATTGATTCATCGTGTAGATCCATCTCTTCTTTTCTTTCATCGGGTAAAATGGTTTAGTTTAGTCCAAAGCAAAAGTATTTTCAGTTATTTGTTACAGATATATGTGACATATGTTTAAGATAACTTGGTAAGTTTTTCTACACTTGGCTTTTATTTTCCTTTTTATCGTCCTCTATTCCATTTTTAAATGAATTCTAACATTTTGGTTGTTTCTCAATTTATGTCCTTTCCGAGGTAACGATAATTTCGGCGTTAAAACCTAGTTTTATCGTTCATAAATATGTATAAACATGATTTTGAATTCATTTTGTTGAAAATTTTGAAAAATTTACTAGAAGTGGGTAGTCAGTATATAAGACTAGGGCTGTTCCTTGTTATCGGAGAGCACTAGATTCTAATACAACTACTGCTTTACTAGTATTTTTAATGGTAACCCAGTGTTTAAGATAAAAATTTTAAAATCCGAAAGAATTTAACCCCTTCCCACACTTAAGATCTTGCAATGCCCTCATTTGCAAGAAATCAGTAACAATTTGAATTATTGAGGGTGATTAGCGTAGTAAAGTGATTAAATTTTACCAAAACTTCTAAACATATTGGCGTTTGTTTTGAATGATAAATGGTGCACGTCATTTGTTCATTCCGTTTGTTGTTACATCACATATAATTTTGCATCTTGTTGTTAAAATTAGTTACTTTTGCTGAACTTAATGCCAGTCTTTGAAAACGCGTTGTTTTACCCTGTCTTGTAAGATAAACTACAAACAAATATATACATACTATTTTTTTTTTTTATAAAACCTTTAACTTATAAAACAAATATTAATTAATTTTAAAAATTTGTTTCTTTTAAGAATGAGGGCGTTTCGGAACGATGCCCTAGTCCGTCATTCGACAAAATTTTAAAATTTGTCTTTATGTAGCGATTGTTTTAAAAGCTAAGATTTTAGGGTTTTTTTTTTATGTTTTTGGCATACTTTAATTCAATAAGATTAAAAATAATGATAATAATAACTCTCGTCCCTCCCTCGGGTAAAGCAATTTCGGTTCAATGACCTAGTCTTCAACTTACGACGAATTTTAAAAATCATATTTTTAACTTAATGAGATAAAGTAAATTTTTGTTTTTAAATTCACACAACTTAAATATAAAATTCAAAATTAATATTAAAAATTCACACCAAACTTAAAAATTTGAAATGCATAAAATTAAAAATTCATATTTTAAAAATTAAAAATTCACACCAAACTTATATTAATTTTTCAAATATTTACAATTTTAAAAATATTGTTTTTACAAAAGTTTACAATATTAATTTAAGATTTAAATATTAATTTTAAAAACATGGTAAAAATAAAATTAAAAATCTTTTTGGCTTTTTATCCCACTTTAATCAATCAAATATTATCAAAAATATGCGCCCCTCTTTTCGGTAAAGTAATTTCGGTTCCAAGACCTAATTTAACTCATGACGAATTTTTGAAATATTTTGGGTTAATTGTTTAAAGATATTTATACCTTAAGAATAAACGTTAAATTTCGCAGTGATGTAATAAATTTTTGTATGATATCAATAATTTCGGTCGCCAAACCTAATTTTATTCAATACCAATTTAATACTTTATAGCGAACAAATTAGCGTTTATTATCAAAAGGTTAAAAATAAAAAAAAATAAAAATAAAAACTGTACAAACATACCTGTGAAATAGATTTCTTAGTTATATGATCTATCCCATTCATAAGATAGTCGGTTTAATTGGTTTTCCATGGCTACATAGGCGTAACCTCGAGCATTCAGTGTCTTTTCTTCTAAACATATGAACGGTCCGTCTCTGCATAAAGTAACAAATTCGGTATTTGAATAGGTTTGATTATTTGAACATTTACCTCCATGTGACCATTTTCCGCATTTGTGACATCGTTCTAGGTGTCGTGCTCTTCTTTTCGCTGCGGATTTTGATTTTCCTTTACCAAATTGTAACTTATTATCTTCGCATCTGGATTCTTTTCTAACTCCGTCCATTCTTTCTCTGATTACTGATACTAATTCACTCGGTAGTATGTCATTATTACGTTTAGTGATCAAAGCGTGTAGCATTAGACCATGGTTTAGTTCACAGGCAGTCTTCATTTCCTAAAAAAAAATAAAAATTCAGAATGGGGGGAGAAGACTAGTTCTTTAGGGTCTGCTAGGGAAAGACCATTCGGGTTCCATTTTCGAGAACTACACGAAAACAGACAATCTAACTCTAACAGAAATACATATTATCCTTTAAAGACTTGATTCTCCCCACACTTAGTTAGCTGTGGTGTCGAAATTGTGATTAACTTCGTTGTCGACTTCCATCGGACCATGTATGTAATGTTTAACTCTGTGACCATTAACTTTAAATTCCATCCCATTTGAATTTATTAATTCTATCGTTCCGTATGGGAAAACTCTTTTGACTATGAATGGTCCAGACCATCTTGATTTCAATTTTCCAGGAAATAGCTTGAATCGTGAATTGAAAAGAAGAACTCTGTCTCCTTCTTTAAATTCTTTTGAACTTCTGATTCTTTTATCATGCCATTTCTTCGTTCTTTCTTTATAGATTAACGAATTTTCGTATGCTTCATGTCTTAATTCTTCTAATTCGTTTAGTTGACTTAATCGTAGACGTCCAGCTTCATGTAAATCAAGATTACATGTCTTCAAAGCCCAAAATGCTTTGTGTTCAATTTCTACTGAAAGATGACATGCTTTTCCATAAACAATTCTAAAAGGTGTGGTTCCAATTGGAGTTTTGTAGGCTGTTCTAAAAGCCCAGAGTGCATCCTCCAATTTAATGGACCATTCCTTCGGATTTGATCCAACGGTTTTCTCTAGAATACGTTTTAAAGCTCGGTTGGTATTTTCAACTTGTCCACTTGTTTGTGGATGATATGCGGTTGAGATTTTATGAGTTACTCCATAACGTTTGAGAACTTTCTCAAGTTGATTATTACAAAAATGAGTTCCCCGATCACTTATTAAAGCTTTCGGTGTTCCAAACCTTGCAAAAAGACGTTTTAAAAAGTTGACTACAACTCGTGCATCGTTAGTTGGGAGAGCTTGTGCTTCCGCCCATTTAGATACATAATCAATGGCTACGAGTATATATAGATTATTATGAGATTTTGGAAATGGACGCATAAAGTCAATACCCCAAATGTCAAATACTTCACATACTTGGATGACATTTTGTGGCATTTCATCACGTTGACTTATTTTTCCGGCCCTTTGACAAGCATCACAGGATTTGCAAAGAAAGTGTGCGTCTTTGTAAATTGTAGGCCAATAGAATCCAGCATCATAAACTTTTCTTGCTGTTAGTTGAGGCCCATAATGCCCTCCTGTTGGTCCTGTGTGACAATGGTTTAATATTTTACTAGCTTCATCTCCAAATACACATCGGCGTATTATTCCATCGGGACAACTTTTAAACAGATGTGGATCTTCCCAGAAATAGTGTTTTATATCACTGAAGAATTTCTTTCGTCTTTGGTACGATAATCCTTTTTCAAGGAATCCACAAACTAAGTAGTTTGCATAGTTTGCAAACCATGGTATTTCTTTATAATCTATCTTCAATAGATATTCATCAGGAAAGTTGTCTTTTATGGCTGATTCATTTAGAACTTCTAAATCGGGATTTTCAAGACGAGAAAGATGATCGGCGGCGAGATTTTCTGCTCCTCTTTTATCTCGGATTTCAATATCAAACTCTTGTAAGAGTAAGATCCAACGAATTAATCTTGGTTTGGCATCTTGTTTCGAAAATAAGTATCTAAGAGCAGAATGGTCGGTATAGACTATCGTTTTTGCTAGAACAAGATATGATCGAAATTTGTCAAAAGCAAAGACAATAGCAAGGAGTTCTTTTTCAGTAGTTGTATAGTTCGTTTGTGCTCCTTGTAATGTCTTACTAGCATAATATATAGGTTGAAATCGTTTTTCAATCCTTTGTCCTAAAACGGCTCCCATTGCAAAATCACTTGCATCGCACATTAGTTCAAATGGTAGATTCCAATTTGGTGTTATCATGATCGGCGCATTAGTGAGTTTCTCTTTAAGAATATTAAAAGATTTGATACACTCATCTGAAAAGATGAATGGCGCATCCTTTTCTAGGAGTTTATTCATAGGAGTGGCAATTTTAGAAAAATCTTTTATGAAACGTCGGTAAAAACCGGCATGCCCTAGAAAACTCCTAACTCCTCTAACATTGGTGGGATGTGGAAGTTTAGCAATTACATCTACTTTAGCTCTATCCACTTCAATTCCTTCTTTTGAAATTTTATGTCCAAGAACGATGCCTTCTTTAACCATGAAATGGCATTTCTCCCAATTAAGAACTAGATTTGATTGTTCGCATCTAATTAGCATTCGTTCCAGATTAACTAGACATGATTTAAATGTATCACCGAAGACTGAAAAGTCATCCATGAATACTTCCATGCATTCTTCTATCATGTCGTGAAAAATCGCCATCATACACCTTTGAAAGGTTGCAGGGGCGTTGCAAAGTCCAAATGGCATGCGTTTGTAAGCAAAAGTACCATAAGGGCACGTGAATGTGATTTTCTCTTGGTCCTCGGGTGCTATTGGAATTTGAAAATATCCGGAAAATCCATCTAGAAAACAATAGTAACTATTTCCGGCTAATCTTTCCAACATTTGATCTATGAAAGGTAAGGGAAAGTGATCTTTTCTGGTGGCGTCATTTAATTTTCTATAATCAATACACACACGCCATCCTGTTACAGTTCTAGTAGGAATAAGCTCATTTTTCTCATTTGTAATGACAGTCATGCCACCCTTCTTAGGCACGCATTGAACTGGGCTTACCCATGGACTATCAGAAATTGGATGTATCAAACCTGCATCTAGCAGTTTAATAATCTCTTTCTTAACTACATCTTGCATATTAGGATTTAGTCTTCGTTGGCGTTGCACATACGTTTTATGACCTTCTTCCATAAAGATTTTATGTGTGCAATACGAAGGACTTATTCCTTTAATGTCATGAATCTTCCATGCAATAGCTGGTTTATGAGCTTTCAACACAGAAATGAGTTGTGATTTCTCATTTTCAGTAGGAGAAGACGATATTATTACAGGTAATTCAGATTCACCATGTAAATAAGCGTATTCCAAATGGTTTGGAAGTGGCTTTAACTCTAATTTCGGAGGTTCTTCTATCGATGATTTGTATCGATATCTGTCTTCTTCTTTTAGCATTTGGATTTCTTCTGTTGTTGGTTCATATCCATTAGCTATTAGTGTATCTAACATTTCAGCTTCATCAATTTGTTCTGTTCCTTCTCCTAAAGAACATTCTCCTGTTCCTTGTAATTCTGGAAATTCTTCTAATAATTCTGCATGTGCATCTATAGTTTGAATATAATAACATGTATCATCTGCAGATTGCGGTTGTTGCATTGCTCTATCAACTGAAAAGGTAACACTCTCGTCCTCTATACTTAGGGTCAGTTTCTTACCGAACACGTCTATCATTGCTTTAGCCGTGTTTAAGAATGGTCTTCCTAATATGAGAGGAACTTGAGAATCTTCTTCCATGTCCAAAACAACAAAATCTACTGGAAATACTAAAGTACCAACTTTAACTAGCATGTTCTCCATTATCCCTCTAGGATATTTTATTGATCTATCGGCTAGTTGTATGCTTATTCTGGTTGGTTTCAATTCTCCAACGTCTAGTTTAGTGTATAGTGAATACGGCATTAGATTTATACTAGCACCTAAGTCTGCCAATGCTTCTATTGAACTAAGACTACCCAGAAAACATGGAATTGTGAAACTTCCTGGATCAGATAGTTTTTCTGGTATCTTATTCAACAGCACTGCTGAACAATTAGCATTCATAGTAACAGCCGAGAGTTCTTCCATTTTCTTTCTATTTGAGATTAGATCTTTCAAGAATTTAGCATATCTAGGCATTCCTGAAATCACATCAATGAAAGGAAGATTTACATTTATCTGTTTAAACATATCCAAGAATTTGGATTGCTCGGCTTCAAGTTTCTCTTTCTTCATTTTACTCGGATAAGGAAGTGGTGGTTGATATGGTTTAACATAAGGTTTATCTTTAACTGTGTTATCTTCATTAACCTTCTCAACTACCGGTTCTTTTTCCTTATCTTGATCAGGTTGTGGTTCTTGTGGAGTAGGAATAGCTTTATCAGAAGTTACAGGTATTTCAGGTGGTTTAAGTGTTGTACCACTTCTTGTGGTAATAGCTTTAGCTGTTTCATTCCGGGGGTTAGCATTTGTATCACTAGGTAGACTTCCTGGTTTTCTTTCACCTATTAATCTTGCTAGGTTACTTACTTCTTGTTCCAGATTTTGAATAGAAGCTTGTTGATTTCTAAATGCTTGAGCATTTTGTTCATTGGTTTGTTTTTGAGATGTGAAAAACTGCGTTTGAGTTTCAACTAGCTTCGTCATCATATCTTCTAAATTTGGCTTTTTATCATCGGTTTGTTGTGGTGGTTTGTTTTGAAAATTAGGTCTTTGCTGATTGTAAGTATTATTGGATACTTGTTGATTGCTAGGACCTTGTTGGTTGTTGTATGGAATATTTCGGTTATAATTCTGGTTTTGATTGTAAATCGGTCTTGGCGGTTGATAATTATTCTGATAATTATTTCCAGGCCTTTGGTTTATGTATGAAATATTCTCTCTTTGTTCCATTGTTAGTTCAATACTGAGACAATCTTTTGTCAAATGTGGTCCTCCACACTGCTCACAACTAATTCGTATTGAGTGAATATTCTTAGTCATCTTTTCCATTCGTCTCTCCACAGCATCTATCTTTGCGGAAATGAAATCTAAGTCATGGCTAGAATCGGCTCTAGCTGCTTTAGATGATCTAACGATGTCTTTTTCTTGGTGCCACTCATGTGAGTGGGAAGCAGTGTTATCAATAATTTTGTAAGCATCAGTTTCGGTTTTCTTCATAATAGAACCACCAGCTGCTATATCTATGTCTTTCCTTGTAGTGATGTCGCATCCTTGGTAGAATATTTGTACTATTTGACAGGTGTCTAAACCATGTTGCGGACATCCTCTTAATAACTTTCCATATCTAGTCCATGCCTCATATAGAGTTTCATTTGGTTTCTGTGTAAACGTAACAATTTCTGCTTGAAGTCTTACGGCTTTAGATGCAGGAAAGAATTGTTTAAGAAATTTGTCAACTAAAACATCCCATGTATCAATCGCCCCTTCAGGTAACGATTCCAACCAATCTTTGGCTTCTCCCTTTAAAGTCCAGGGAAATAACATGAGATATATCTGTTCATCCTCCACTTCTCGGATTTTAAATAGTGTGCAGATCCTATTAAAGGTACGTAGATGTTCATTAGGATCTTCCTTCGGCACACCACTAAATTGGCATTGATTAGTTACCATGTGTAGAATTTGTCCTTTGATTTCATAATCTGGCGCATTAATGTCTGGATGAGTAATTGCGTGACCTTGGCCAGTGCGTTTAGCTCTCATTCGGTCTTCCATACTTAAAGGTTCCAGATTCTCCATAATTGAATTTGTTGAATCGGTATCACTGGATGATTCTGATTTAATGGTTCGTTCTTCAACAATCTCTGTTTGAATGATTGGTGTCTCCGGAGGAAAGTTTAGTGGTTCAGGATCTACGAACCGTTCCTGAATATTCTCCGGATTCTCAATTGTGAGGTCGGCTTCAAAAAATGGATTATCGGAAATTTGAACTGAAGTACTTGGTCGACTGGATGACGATTCTAAAGAAAAATCAACGGCGGTTATATTTGCTAAATGTCTTGATCTAGTTACAGGTGGTGAACGTACAAAAGGTGGTGATCGTCTTGCTCGGTGCATTCACTGAATATCCTATTAGTTTTAAAAAGGAAAGAAAAATTATATAAGTTATCCAATCAATAGACTTTTCTGATTTTTCCCACGTTTCGAATAGCCAAAAGATGCAGCAGAAGGGCAGGATTCGTTTGGTCTCAATATAATTGAGTACTGTTTGGCTCCAATAACCCGGTCCACGTACAAATCCAACTATTACTACGAACCAGAAAATTTTGATGTCTATCAATTTAACCACTTAAAATAAATTTTCATAATTTTAAGAAATTTAGAGAAGAAGTAGAAAAAAATCTAAGTCCTAAAAACTAGAATGGCGAGAAATAAGAGAGAAAAAGAGTGCGCGTCGAAAAGTGTCGAAAAATGAAAAAGACGAAGAGTGGTTTATAAGACACACAACTAATCGATCCTTATTACTACTACTAATTTAAGATTAACATTACAAATTGAGATTACAATTTGGAATGATAATTGATACATCGGTAAAAGGCGTCGAAGAAAAAAAAAATAAGAAAGTAGCACGAAAAAAAATGGCGTCGCAAAATTCTAAAGCACCTAAAACTTAGTCTAAGGAATAAGCACTTAAGGAATTTTACAGCAATCCTAAAAATTCTAGAAATAAAAATTAAACTACGGCAAAAACTAGACTTAAAACTAAGAGTTGCGACTATAGTCTAAAAAAAACTAAAGGTAATAAAACTTAAAATAATTTTTTTATAGACAAAATCTTAAAAATATATAATTTTTTAATTTTTTTTTCTTTTTTTTTTTAAAAAAAAACGAATTTTTTTTTTCTTAAAAAAAAACGTTTTTTTTTTTTTTTACAGAAATTTTTTTTTTTTTTTTATGAAATTGATTAAATTTGAAAAGCTTTAACAAATCGATGGACCACAAATATTAAACGGACGTATTTTACTGTTGTTCTTATCAACGTATGGCCCACTATTTTCAAGGGTTATTGTTTTTGTCAAAAGGGTTTTCTCTAGTTGAAATAAGAGCCACACAAATAAAAGAGTTAAAACTCCTTTTTCCCATTCATGTATCCTTTTTTCCACACAAGTTGTCAATAATTTTTGGCTTCACATCAATCACAGAAACACATCAAGTTGTCATTAGACTTTACTCAAATGATAAATTGGTTATTATTGATAAGGCTAAATACGTATTTTATAAAAATGCCTAATTTAAGTTTTTGTCTGCACGTCCTAATTCATAAGTGTGGGAATATTGATAATGGGTTTTTTTTTTTAAACTAGTACAACAAAAGAGGGACAAAGCGTGTCATTTTTTTTTCTTTTTTACAAATATAAATTAAAAATATAGTGTTTCGCCGAGTCCCCGGCAGCGGCGCCAAAAATACTTGATGTCGTAGGGGGTGTATACAAAATAGTATTATTTTTAGTGCGAAATACTATTAAATATGCTACAATTTTACACAAGTTATTTATTTATTTATCGAGTGGATATACTTAAACCTTGCTACAACACTTATAGGCAGTGTACCTAATCGTATTATAGTATAGTTTTTAGTAAGTCCGGTTCGTTCCACAGGGAGCTCGTGAAGTATAACACTATATTTTTTTACACACAATAATTGTAAAAATACAAATATATATATATATAAGTAATATTATTATTATAAAGGGGGGTTTTTACCGTTTAATGACCGGTTTGTCGATTTTAAAACTTTAGTCGCAGTTAAAACCAAATGTAAAATATTAAAAATAAATACAAGACTTAAATTAAAGCATAAAGTAAATAACGATAATGAAATTGCGAATAATAAAAGTGCGATAAAATAAACTTGCGATAATTAAAAAATGCGATAATTAGAAGTGCAATTAAATATAAAATAAAGGAAATTAAATATGAAATAAAAGAATTATGCTTATTTAAACTTCCGTAATCATGATGTTTGACGTGTTGATTTTAGTTTTATGCCCATGGGTTAATTGTCCTTTGTCCTGGATTATTTAATATGTCCGTCTGGTTTTTGTCCATAACAGTCCATCAGTCATAAATATAAAGTGCGAGTGTCCTCGTCAAATTATCCTTATACCCGAAGTTAAATATTCCAACTAATTGGGGACTTAAACTGTAACAAGATTTTAATACTTTGTTTAATAATTACACCAGGATGTCGACTGAGTGTAACCCAAGGTTTTAATATTTTGTTATCAATTATACCAAGTGTCCTTGTACATAATTTCACCCCTGTTTTAATTATTCTAGTGGCTATTAATCCATTCCCGTGTCCGTTTAAATGAACGATTATTCGTACATATAAATACCCCGCCCATCGTGTCCGATTGAGTGTATATGGTAATTTATAGGGATGCCCAATTGTAAATCTTTATATTAACATTAACAAACTATCATTTAGTTAAACAAATATAAAGCCCATTAATAGCCCATAGTCTAATTTCCACAAGTGTCGTTCTTTTGTCCAAACCCCAATTATGGTACAAAGCCCAATTACCCAATTTTAGTAATTAGCCCAACATCATGATTACTTCGGATTAAATAAGCATAATAATAACTTAGCTACAAGACATTAATGTAAAAAGATTGAACATAACTTACAATGATTAAAATTAGCGTAGCGTTACACGGACAGAATTTCGACTTACACCCTTACAATATTCGCTAACATACCCTTATTATTAGAATTATAATTAAAATTAAAATTAAAATATAAATTATAAATATAAATATATCGTATGAATGAGAGAAGAGAAAGATGGATTAGGGATCCATAAAATGATCGAATGCAATGCCTTTTATAGGCGAATTATGAATTGAAATTTTCATTTATGACCCCTGAACTATGCTCAATTAAC
The DNA here is from genome assembly GCF_046630445.1 of Rutidosis leptorrhynchoides. Classification (NCBI taxonomy): domain Eukaryota; kingdom Viridiplantae; phylum Streptophyta; class Magnoliopsida; order Asterales; family Asteraceae; genus Rutidosis; species Rutidosis leptorrhynchoides. The sequence continues at coordinate 17,385,755 of NC_092338.1, forward strand.
AACTTTTTATTATTTAATATTATTCTTATTATGAATTATTTAAATATTATATTTTATTCTTGTGCATAGTTGACTCGTAATTTTTAAACCGTTGCGTCGAGCGTTGAGAGTTGACTCATGTCCCGGTTCCGGATTTTCGAACGTCCTTGCGTACTATTTTATATCGTGTACTTTGCGTTTTGTAACTTGTACTCTTGTCATTTTTAGACGTTCTTCATCAATAATTTGAACCTTTTTGATTGTATCTTGTACTTTTGAGCTTTTTGGACCTTTGTGTCTTCAATTCGTCGTTTTCGCCTTTTGTCTTCGCACTTATTTAATATAAACGAATATTACTTGAAAATGGAACAATTGCAACTAAAATCTTGTCTTTCTTGGGGGATAATGCTATGAAATATGTGTTCGTTTTTAGCATTATCAAGTCACCAAGCATATAAACTTCGTACGTGCACGTTGAAGCATAGTGGTTGTTGTAGGCTGTACCTCTGCTAAGTAAGGCCATGGAACCCTGTCAGTGTTGACCAGTACACTGCACCATAACGCGGTCGCAAGCATTGCACCCCGCTTGAGAGATTCTTAGTTAATTAAGGAACTGTTTGTTTAGACACATAAAGGATTGGACCGTTAGGATAACCGAACGTGTTCATGGAAGTCAGCTTGACTTGGCCATGGTTTTCTTTATGGTTGAACTCTTTTTAAGGGCCTAACCATCTTTCAAAACCAATCATTAACGAAAGCATTGAAACACATCACGTCTCTCGGATATGGTAAACCATGTATTCTATTATGCTTAAGAAAGTTTAGACCATTTTGGAATGTTAATACGTCACCCAACCGAGTCGCTTAATTGGATGAGCCGTTTGAACGTGTATGCCTGTAGTCAGACTGCACGGGCGTCAGGGGTAAGGGACGTTGCTGTTTATTCAGAATCTTCAAGCCTAACACCGTACCCAGTGACATGTCTTATGACAGGGGTGTTTAGGACCAGTGTAATGAATTCAAGGCCTCTGCCTATTCATGAGCCATCATTCCATAATCTCGGCAGAATAACTGATGAAGTCATAGTATGCACTCACTTTAACCTTATCTGAATTACAAATTTTATCGCATTTACTTTATATATCTTATAAATTAGAAAATCCCAAATTAAATAACCACTACTCCCTAACTATCTTAGGCTTAAATATAGGTTCGATTCTACTGATATCTCAAAAATATGACTCTAGATCATACTTCCCTTACTTATAAGGAGTAGTAAGATTTAGGCCCCACTAAATATAAATTTAAAACAGTACCCTCTCCCACGAGTGGCTGATCCTGGCGAGCCGCGGCCCGACGACACCGCGCAAATAAAAATCGTCCGTTTCGGCCATATCATAGAATTAAACGTGAAATCGCGAAATTTGACAGCCCATTTTCCAGGCATATGCCGCGCCGCGCCGCGGTAAAGCACTTTGTCTGATTCCTGGGCCGTTTCAAGTGTACAAGTCTCGAACCAAACTTCATTTTAACACAACTAATGAACCGTAAACACTCAAAATGCATATCATACATCGATGGAAAGGTAATTTAACAAAGAATACAACTAAGAACCTATCATCAAACAAAACTAACATTTACAACAAATAAATCCTCGTCGAATGATCATTATTTAACGTTTCAAGCTCATAAATGCAAATGGTGATTCGGGAACTTAACCCATACATATAATATGCCGTTTCGTAGGTAATCATACATACAACACAACTAAATATTTACCAACTACGCTAATTATCGTTTAAGACCTCAAATATTCATATCAAATCTATCAAACCCTAACTAAGAATCACAAAATCAATAATCATGTTAATGTGAGGTTTTCATGTCATCCAACATACCAAAACGAAGCTAATGATGCAAGTAACACATTAAACACAAAATCATTAACATCTAACAACATTTCAATTACTCAAATCAAGAATTTGACAAACCTATTTCAAATTACGTTTTCATGTTAGACTTGAGCCATAGACACTAACTAACACATTTATTAGTCAAGAACATCAAGAACAAGAAATCTAGTGTTTTTAGAAAAGTTACCCAAAAGAGATGAAATTGGTATCATGTTGTAAAGGAAGATGCAAGGATTCCAAATATGCAATTTGTTTTGATGTAAGTTTGCTAGGTTGAATTTAGATGATGAATCTTTGATTGTGTGAGTTTAGAGCAAAAATGGAAGTAAAAAGAAATTGGGGAGGTGAAATGAGTGGTGAGGAGGAGGGATTGACTAGTTGACCTAGTCAACTAGTTTGGTCCCTTGGCAATTTTAGTCCATCGAGTTTAAAAGCGGGTGCGTGAATTAACCGAACGAAATATTTTAAATACGCTAGGGTAACGAGAGATGTTATAACTAAATAACGGGAATATTAAAAACGCTAAGTAACGGAAGATACGAATTTAGATAACGAAAGATATTATCTAAAAAAAAGACGGGCGTTAAAATAATTTAACGGAAAAAAGCGTGTTATTACAGTGATGAGGGTTATTGGTCCCTCAATTTTATTTTATTTTTCATTTTTTGTTCGAGTTTATTATTTTAATTTGTATATTTAAACATAAATATAAGTAATAAAATTTTATAAAAACACACGTAAATTAATTAAAATCAAACGGATACAATTTATAAAAGTCATAAAAAATAAAAATTACGATAAATAAAAATTCATAATACAATTACCTTATTAATTTCCTAAAAATTAAAACACACATTAATAATAATAAAAAAAGTTAACAATTACTACTCGTCACTGTCGCTTGAAACTTCGATATAGTCTTTGTATTTTTTTTGTCATCTTTTTCTTGAACCTCAAAGCTTTCTGCCTCTCCACCGGGTCCTTAATAATGTTCAAGTTCCATAATTTCGCAACATAATCTATTGTCGATCGACGGCGTTCCTCCTCAACGATAGCCTACAAACAAGTCTGTCGATCTTCCATTTCCACCTCCTTTCTTGCTTCCCATTTTTCAGACAACTCATCGAATCTCGAAGAAGCCGTACCTCGTGAAGAGCCTGTACCACGTGATGAAGTACCGCATCAGACGAAATGGATTTTCTCGCAGCCTTTGATCGATCTCTTCCGATTGGACGTATAATAGCATCGTCGCCAAATAGCTGACCGAGTTTGTTCAAACGATCTTCTTCGAGATTAATTGTTTGGTTTTCAGCCACATCATCATAATCATCATCATCATCATCGTCTCCAAGTTGTACTACATTTTTTGTTGCTTTTTTTCTTACCACTACCACTAATCGAAGGTGGAGAATACCACTTCGGCCTTTTCTTCAAAAATTCCCAAACATCCTTGTAAGCCCACGACTTCGATGCCTGATTAACATATCTTTGCACTGATACGTTATATATGTCTTCCTCGTTGCGACCGCTACGCCTTGGGTTATGTTCTTCTTCATTGTATATGCCCGTGAAATCTTTGCACGCCTTATCCAAATGATGCCATTTCCCACTTAATTGATCATTATTTCGACAATAACCAAAATCGTTATTGTTAAACTTATTTTAAAACTCTAACCCAAAATGCGTCATGTTTTTTAGAGTTACCATGAACTCCGTCTTCCGAGTAATCAATCCAACACGTAGCCAACCAAATTTCTTCTTGTGGAGTCCACAATTTTTTAATTTATGGTTCTTTTGGAATGCCTTTTCCCTTTCGTTTATGACTAGGCCGAACGCGTACTTTTGGTTGGCTCGACTCACCACAAATTTCTGCTACTTCTTCGGTATTTAAAGGAGTAAATGTCGGTTATGATTGTTGCCAAGATTGAGTATTGTAAGACCCAAATAATTATTGTACCGATTGTAAATAGAGTACATAAGGTGTGGATAGCATTGTGTATTTAAACAGAAGTCAGAAGCTGTCCAGACCATGGTGCTCGCAGTGCACAATTAAGGGTGCGCGTGGTGCACTAGCCCTGTGCACAGTTTTCTGCTTTTTAAATGAAAGTTTATGAGGGGCATTCTTGTCTTTTCACTTGAGGACGAGTTCAAGGCTGTAAAAGGCCAGTTGTGTGGTGCATGAAACACTTTCAATATTTCCACCAACCACTTCATCTCTCCAATTAAAAATTCTAGAGTGAGAAACACTTTGAGAGAGAGAAAGCTCAAATCAAAGAGGAAGAAGTAGATTTCGAGCCAAACCGCGTGTGTTAAAGTTGATCATCTAATCACTAGCTACGTTGTGATTATGGTGGTAAGGTCTAACTTTGATTTCCTTATTTTAATTTGTTTAAGGGTTAGGGTTTGAGTTAGTGATGAACATAAAACCTAATATTGTTCATTTTGAGGGTTCTTGGGTAAGATTGAGTCATGAAGACTCAATAATAACTAACCTAGGGTTTCAAAGTGTTAATTGGTGAGTATGATTCTTAATTGGTTAGTTAATCACTAGCACACTTTGATATTAAGTAAGTGGGTGTTATTTGGGTGTGTTGATGACCCAAAATGGGTGTGCTAACCTTGAGATGGGTCAAAATGACACTTGGTGTGATGCCCCGACCAAATCCATATGGACGAGAACATTACATATGATTACATCACGAGGTATTTGACCTTTATATGATACATTTTACAAACATTGCATTCGTTTTTAAAAGACAACCTTTCATTTCATCGAAAGTTGACAGGTATGCATACCATTTCATAATATCCAAATTGTAAATGACCTAATCTGTCATTTACTTAATAATAATCCTTAAAATGAGCTAATGCACAGCGGAAGATTTCTTTCAAACCTGAGAATAAACATGCTTTCAAGTGTCAACCAAAAGGTTGGTGAGTTCATTAGTTTATAGTAATCATTTCATTTTCATCATTTTAATAGGCCACAAGATTTCATTTATTATAAAACGTGCAGAGGTCCCATTCCAACTGCACAAAAAATATCATTCATATGAAGAACACCTGGTGAGAATTCAAATATAATAGTAATTATCTGTGTCGGTCTTTCACCCCACGGCTGAATACATGTACCTTCAAAATATAGAACCTCTGTGCCGGTCTTTCACCCCACGGCTGAACACATGTTTATAAAATATAGGCCAACCGGTGCCAAAAATCATTCATATCAACCAACCATCTCATAGCAGACATTTCGCATCGTACTAGAGATAAACATCATTCATATCAACCCCAATCCCAGATAATTCTTTCATAGAATGCAGTTAAGGTACTTGTGTCTATTGTGTCAAACATTTATAAAAGTGCATGTATTCTCAGTCCCAAAAATGTAAAAAGTAAAAAGGGAATCAAATAAAACTCACACATATAAATAATGTAAAACAGTTAATAAAGTATTTGTATGTATTCTCAGCCCAAAAACGTAAAGAGTAAAAGGGTATCAATGAAACTCACCTAATGTATTTTGTAGTAAAAATACATAGAACGACATTGAACAAGTATAGGGTTGGCCTCGGATTCACGAACCTATATTATTCATATATTTATTAACACATAGAATTATAATCGAATAAGTTTACATATTTTTTATTGGTGATATACTTGTTATATTTAATAATTTATAGGTTTTATTAGTTAATTAAGTATGTTTATTTTATGTACACTTTTAAATAAATAATTAACATTTATTTATGAAAATTTTAATATAGTTATGTTACGTGTATTAAATATATTTTTAAGTAACTAATATTTATATGATAAATAATATTGATAATAATAAATAAAAAGTTGTTTCCATTTATAATAATAATAGTTCTTATGATAATTTTACTAAAAAGGATGTTTTTAATAAAATGATAGTTTTTCTTTTAATGATTCTTTTAAATAATAATTTATTGTAACAACAATAATAATACTAGGAGTAAAAATTTATAACAATAATATAGTTGTAATAATAATAATAACAATTCTAATTATGATAATCATGTTAATAATAATAATGATAATAAAAATGATAATTTTAAAATAAATGATAATTTTAATAATCATGTTAATAATAATACTTATATTAATAATAATAATAATAATAAAATCGTGATATTAATAATAATCATAGGTCATAACAATAATAACAATTAATAATAATAATAATAATAATAATAATAATAATAATAATAATAATAATAATAATAATAATAATAAATAAAATTAAAAATACTACCTTAAAGAATAAGCCTTTTAAAAGAAAGAAACCCATTGCTCGGGCTCGAATCCATGACCTCTCGCTCAACCAAAACACATCTAACCATTCCTCTACTTCTTATTTTCTTTATTAACCTCTTATATCAACATTTTAACCTCGTTAATCATCTTATAATGTATCGTCAAAAAAAAATATCAATCGAAGTTCAGCAGCAGCAGCCCAATCTGAAGTTCTCGGCCCAATAATAGAAAATATATGGCAGCCCAAAAGAACCCATTAAATTAACAAGGAGTCCAGAACTAAAAACCCATTTCGTATGGATTCAAAGGTATGGTTTATTTGCATCAGATATCGACTCATCATTCATCTATATGATCATCGTCATGCGTTTTCAGTAAAACATCATCCTCATCCTTTCCACTGTACACCGTCTCCTTCGTGATTCAACTTCATAAATTTTCACGATCATCTTCTTCAAATTCTCATCATCATCATCACTTTAAATTATCATGAACAAACCATCATTAAGTTCACCTATTTCTCACTAACACTCTCGCTAATATTAGTTCAATCATCAAAACATCAACCAAACCTTGGCCATCAACCTAAACCCATCGGTCCAAGAAATAAAAAAAAATATACGGTCCACCTTTTGAAGTTTAATATTCCATCTGCATTCATAAAGTGTCGGCCACAATTTTTGTATCTAGTCCCACTTCCAACCCACTAGTACATAAAAAAAAATAAGTGGGGTTGTCCATAAAGTATATGTTGGCTAAAATAAAAATATAAAGCAGTAATAATACTCAAGATAGTAGTGGGTTTTTTTGTCTGTGATGTTTGGACAGCCAATCGAAGTTGAACCATCTCATGCAGCAGCCATACCGAACAGAATAATCACTCGAAAAAAAATAAGGTAGTGGTGGCGATTTACGACAGAATAGTAGACAGGTAGCAGTACATTGATGGTCTCATGGTGATGGATGAGAGTTAATAGTAGAGAAGGAGATGGTTTAACAGTGATCGGAGGAAGGTTATTTTGGGTTGGGTTTGATTCGAGATGAAACAGAAGTCGTATGTAGCAGTCACAATATGTAGCAGAAGGTGAGATGGATTTGGTGGGTTTCGAATATTAAACCGAAAAAGAGGGAGATAGAGTGAGAGATGATGGTTAGTGGTTTGGTTATGGGTCTTCGATGGTAGTAGCATGTTTGTGGGTTGCAAGGTGGAGATTGGTTTCGTTGCTTGAGTGAAGTGGGTTTGATAGATCACAATAGGAAACAATAGTAATCATAGAACAAATTGAGGTGGTAACGATGGTGGTCTTGAGTTGGGTTTTTCGAACAAGAGCCACTCACACATGAGCAACGAATAACAAAACATTCGTGGGTGATGGCTGTTCATCGATCCAAAACAGAAAAAGAAGAGAAATACCAATGGCAGGAGGATATCTATGATGTTAATAAACGAGTTTATGAAGTAGTAATAAGGTTGTTCTTTAGTTATTATTGTCGAGAAGGAGAATCAAGTATAGAAGAAAAGATTGAAAACGCGATATAGATGTGTAACTGATTTTGTTTTATTCAATTGTTTTTATTTGTATTTAATATAATAACTATTAATAGTTAGTAAATATATAAGATTGAAATCGATTTGTAACAGAAATTAGATTGGATCATTTGTCATATAGTCATTAACAGATTCGATGTATAACCTTTATCAAATAGAAAAGTAAAAATACAATGAAAGGAAAAAGGAGAAGGATGGAGATGGCTAACTGAATCAGATAAAAATAAAACTTGATAATTGACTTGTGACATATTTTAGATCCTAGCTGTGATTTGCAGTCGACATATATAACAATCAATTGGACAAATTTAACAGTGTGATAGTGATTTGAATATGTATTTATATATATATATATATATATATATATATATATATATATATATATATATATATATATATATATATATATATATATATATATATATATATATATATATATATATATATATATATATATATATATAATTATGTAAAGAAGCATAATAATATTAATCATATAAACATTAATATTTAATATTAATTTTACTAATAATAATAAAACTAATATTAGAATTTATAATGATAATAATATCAATAATACTTGTATATCTAAAATTTCATATATTTTTATTAATAATAATATTCATAATACAAATATTAATATTAACATTAACATTAAGGTAAATAATATAACTTTTATACTTTAACTTGTACTTAAACTCAATATTACATATTATTGATTATGCAACACCTATAATATAATATATTTGAATATTTAATATTTATATATTATAATAATGATTTTAAATCATATAGATATTTATTTTAATTACAACTTATTTATCTTATATATTATTTTTATATTTTTTGATTCCAATTGTTTAAAGTGTATTTTATATATTCAAAATATTATATATACTCTTATATTTATATGTATATATATATATATATATATATATAAACATATTTATATATTTATTTACACACAATTGTTCGTGAATCGTCGAGCATAGTCAAAGGGTAATTGATTACATGAATATAGATTTCAAAACTTTCGAGACTCAACATTACAGATTTTGTTTATCGTGTCGGAAACATATAAAGATTAAAGTTTAAATTTGATCGGAAATTTTCGGGTCATCACAGTACCTACCCGTTAAAAGAAATTTTGTCCCGAAATTTGATAGAGGTCGTCATGGCTAACAGTAAGAATGTTATTATGGCGAATATAAGTTGATACATAGAGTTTTATCATGATTAAGAAATACGAATAAAATAATTTGATTTCTCGAAGCGTATGAGTGAAGCTATCGTAAAAGAGCGAAAGGAGTAAATGTAGAATCGTTTTAACTGATGACGTAGTTATGATTGATTTCCGGAATTCATGGGATTTAAAGAAAATCTTCGTAATAATATTTGGTTCTTCGGTGATTAAGGAAATTAGAATCCTCTTTGGTTAAATGTGATAACCTGTCTTGATTGCTTTGACGGATATTTCACTATAAATCTACCTCCTCCGTTTCCTTACAACTCACACCTTCTATTCTTTCTCCTCAATTCGTACTTTAAAGCATTCGTTAATATGCTCCATTCTATCCTGATCCTTGATATCCTCTTATCTTTCATATCTGTCATTCTTATCTTTCATCTACCACCAGAGGATTTTATTTACTTCTACTATTACCTTGGGGTTATAGTGTTTGTAATTCTCCCGTGCCTTTACGTGGAAATACGTGTTGATATGCACGGTTTGTAATTTATGGGTTGTTGTCGAGCTTTATATTTTCTTTTATATTCAGGGGTTCCATACTTTTGTCTCCTCTTCCCGACTTCAAGTCAAGCGAATAATGATCCAAAATTCGTAGGTATGGATTTTGAAATGAACATAGTTAATGTATTCAGGAATAAATCGTAATAGCACGATCTTGATTTGACAAATTACCAGAATATCAGGAAAGATAGAACTATCAAGAATATATGTTCTTAATAGGTTTGTATATTGAGTAGAATGCAAGAGTCGTGTAAATGGCACATGATGATGGCACTGAGAATCACCACATTCCATTAGAAACTCAGCATGACTTACCGTAATATAATCACGTTGATCAAGTGTCATTATATTATACTAATTCATGCATCAGCTTCCAATACTACTTCAAAACATTCATAATTTAAGTTCGAATTTTTCAGAATTTAGAAACTAACACAGTTTCCTTTTATGATATAACACAGATAGCGCAGAGAGATAATTAATATCGGACGAGAATATTTATGAAGATATCTTCAGAAATATTGAGGATATTTACAATGAATGATACGATAATATCTTGGAATGTTATAACCAAATTGTGATGAAGAAATTCATTCACGATGATTTAGAATGGTTAAGGAGTAAGGTATTCGCTAAAGATTTCACCAGAAACAGAATCATCTGGATTCTTTATGTACAAGTTTAGTCCTTGTAATTTGTTCAGAGTCTCCTTCATGGTTTGCTCAATCCGGTTTCCAGTTCCAACTTTTCTGAGCTTTGCCAATATACTATTCTTTATCTTTATACCTTCGACGGTTAAGGTCGTGTACAGTTTTTGCTGCTGTATTCAGCTTTTTCAGAATTTGGAGTATTGATTTGTAGACTGGGTGCTTTTCAAAATTTCAGAGTGTAAGATCATAATTCTAAGAGATAAATGTTATATGTGTACATATAACTGTTGATGTAGAAACGCTGCGAGATTCAAAATACTGATTGCTAATTCTCGGTAATTGATATGACAACTCTCGTTATAATATGCGGATAAGTGTATGATAGGGTTTTAATGAACAAATATAATGATTCTTCGGAGAGACTTAAGTCGATGAGTAATGAAATTGCTAGTAAGTTTAATGCTAATGTGGTGGAATATAAACGGTTCCCGGTAATGATTATGAAGGAGTAATCTTTATAATAGGGTTTATTCGAATGAAAAACTTGAAGTT